>NC_045484.1:32711730-32778871 GCF_009650955.1 Corvus moneduloides | reverse complement strand
GGCTCTTCTGGGGGGTCCCACAACCCCCTGGCTCTGGGCTGAAAGCAGCAGTGCCTGACCCAGGAAGGCCAACTCTCACTGCGGGGTAGGGACCCAGCATCCCCCCGCCCACCTTGGGGGCTCTGCTGGCAGCAGCTACCAGGACTGCCAGAAAAACACTTCCTGAGGACACCCCAGCATCCCCCAGAGGATCTTTTTGCCTCAGCTTTGGAGTCCTGCAAGCTCCAAACAGCCCCTCCCAAAAAACACTGTGCTGCTTTTAAGGGAAACTGGCAGGAGAAATGAACCCGCCTCAACCACCTCAAGAGAGAGTTCCGGTCGGGCTTACAATTCATTAAAGAGATTACAATAAACACAGCAATCAAGAGAAAACGGGTTTTAAGCCACAAAGACTGAGTACAACCTGGCACCGTGCTGGTCAGAGTGATGGTGGAGATCCTACCACGTGGTGGTCACAGTCTTGTCAAAAGTGCTGGTCCTGTGGAAGTTCTGCTCCTCCTCTGGATCCCTTGAGCAGCAGTGGTTTCCTAGTTCCCCCAAGCCAGGTTTTATATGCTCAGGTTCAGGTGGAAATGCTCAGTACCTTCCCCCAGGTCAGGGAGGTTCACAATGGAATGATGTCATTCTCTGAGTCACAGGATATTTTGGGAGTCCTTGATTGTCTAAGTCCTTGCAGCTGCCCATTCTGCTGGTGGATAATGACCAATTAGCAGAGAAGTCCCCTCAGGCTGGGTGTGACTGCTGGTTGTTGTGGGTTTGTTTTTCTTTTCAGGAATTTTGTCCCATCTGAAAGGAAGAGGCAGTGAGGGCAGGGAGTTGCCCAGGAGACAATTAGGGGCAATTAGGAAACCAAAGAAATGGCCACGCCTCCTCACATACCATGGTGATGGCTCAGCCAGAGAAACCAGAGTTTGGAAGTGGTGGCTGGGGAGTGAGCTCTCTGGCTGGGGGGTTGGTTCTCAGCAATCGCAGAGATCCCATGAGAGGTTGGGGGCAAACCGAGACTTTGCTGATGTGTGGGGTCTGGGCTCTGCCCCCTTTGCTTGGCAATCGGAGGCACAGCGGTCACCTGTGGTGCTCGCAGTGGGTGCCTGTCCTTACCAAGATGGGGCTGCGCTGTGCCTTGCTCTTGGGCTCTGCCCTCTTGTTTTACTGCTTCTCCTGGCTGCCAACACCAACTGCTGCTCAATCAGATCTGCTGCCTTCACCACTTCTGCCAGCTGCCGGTGAGTGACGCTGAGGTCCAGTGCTGCCTGATGGGACCTGCCTGCCTTTGCTGTTTGCTGCCCGCTGCCGGGGTTGGTGCTGAGACACATTGCTGTCCCGTGAGGCTGCAAAAGGAGAGCTGTCCCCTGTGCCCTCTTGCCCCAGCTGCCACTGCCAGCTGGAGAGGCTGCTGCATGGAGTTACCGAGGAAGCTGCCGCTGCTGCATCGCGTGAGCAAGAATGCTGAGAAGCGTGGAAGAAAGCTGATTACACAGGATCTGAAAACAGGAAAGGCGTCCTGTTTGTCAGGCTGCAAGCCTTGAGAAAAGAATGACAAACTGTCAAGACAACAGATTTATTAGGGGACTGTAACTGGTTTTTGAGCGAGCAGCTAAAACAGTTTCTCACACTCAAAAGTATGAACGCTCTCTAACTTTACAATAAACCCGATTCACTTACACCTGCCTTGTGTCTCTCGCATCCATACATCACAATACCCAACCTGTCATCCTTCATGCTCAAGTACAAGATGGCATCACAGGTACATGCAGGTAAGTGCAGCCATTCCTTGAGGGTTGATCAAACTTTTAGGTCAAGGGCCTTGAGGAATCCTGCTTTCAGCTCTGAATGGTCAGCCAGGTAGGTCACTTGAGGGATGGTATATGTTTTTGGGCTATCCATTTTTTGATTCCTAGAGTTTGAAGAGGGACTTCACCAATTCACTGTAACCAGAATGTGAGTTTTGTAGATAGGATGGATTTTGCTACACCAATCCAAGGGTCAATCTGCAGGCCCAGATCTTTTTCAGAGTCACCGGGGCCAGTCATGTTCAGGACTGTGCCGGTGATGGTCCAAGCAGTGCAGTTGTTGATGCTAGAAGAGTCCTTTGTTTGCTTGATGGAAAAGCCGTGGCACTGTTCCCCTTGTGTTTTGAGACCGGGGAGATTGCAGAAGGTCTCTAATATCTTGATGTTCTGCTTCATGTTTTCCCAGGAATCGCTCAATAAGACCAGATCGTCTGCAAATGCCATCGCTGTGACGCTGTTCATTCCCTGGTTGTACCCTTTGCCACTCTCTTCCAGCTTGCAAAAGGCAACATTGGGTTACCCTGTTTGACTCACACCTGGATCTGGATGTGGTCTGTCTGTGTTCTCTTTGTGGTGATATATGTACGGATGTTCTCATACACATTGCTCACCAAGCTGATGACATGAGGCTCCACTTCCCTTTGCTGCAGACCATGTAGAATGTGCTGGTGGCTGGTGGTGTCAAAAGCCTTAGTGATGTCCACAAATACAACCCCCAGCGGTTTGTGATATTTTTTGGCAGATCAAATTATTGTTTGCAGGAGTTTCAAATTTTCAGAGCATCCTGCCATTCTGATAAAGCCTCTTTGCCTTGGGTTGAGGGGCCATGCTTTAGTCAACCTTGCTGTTAATATTCTGGAGAACAGTCTTAACAGGATGGAGCCAATCATGATGGGTCTCCAGTTATTAATGTCTTGGAAATGTTCTGGTTTGGTTGACTTTGGTGTTAATACAGTCCTGCATCCCCTCACCATGTCCGAGATTTTACCTGATGTTAACCAAAGGTTGAATATCTCCATGGTCTGGGCAAACTCAGGGTCTGTCTTCTCGAGGTCCTTTAGGGTAATCCCGTCTGGATCAGGAGCTCAGCTTTTGCTCATCTCCTGCACGTTCTTCTCAGTTTCTTTGGCTGTAATTAAGTCCCTGGAAGCGCTATTGTCAGCTTTCCCATTGAATTTGCAAGTTCCCAAGGCTCTTAAACTTTCCAGGTGTTTCCCATCTGTCTTTAAATGCCACACAAATTTCACTGGGTGGAATTTTGCAGGACAGGCATTCAATGTCATGCAGAGTAATCTTGGCTGATTTCCCCCAATCTAGATGAAATAGGTGCTGGAAGTGCACCTCTCCTGATTGCTCTCTTAGTCAGCCACTTCTGGCAAGGTCTTCAGAAGATTTCTTCCTGGGTCCCTGCTTTGTTCTTATCTCGGGCTGATTTTCTTATCTGGCTTATCATATTGAGGCATCTGAAGCAGCCCTGGGCTGACTCATTGACCAGTGATGTCATCTGCTGGCCATTAAGTACCTGCTTGAATGCCCATGGGAAGGAGTTGAGTTTCCCAGCTGAAAGACTTTGACTGAAAGTTCTCTGATAATGGGCCCGCAGCTGCCCCTCCCTCTGCTGGTTGATGTTCCCAGCTGTTCCTCCTCATTATCTGGCCAATGACTCATGCCAGGTTCTGTTCCCATGCCCACAGCTGGTTCCCTGGGCAGCAATCTCCTCTTATCACTCATCTGCTTCCCTGTCTTGGACAGAATGTGTTTGGCAATGAGTTTACTGATGGTTTTGTTTCCCCAAAACTGAGCCTTCAACCTTATCAGCAGATGCTCTTCCTCCTTAGACCAACACCTTTTGTGGGCGAAACATGGATTTAAAAGAAACATAAAGAGTTTAGTTATAGGCTAGCTGTGTTGCAATTAGTTAGAAGAGGAAGGAATTTGGGCCCAGCTAGAGTTAATTAAAATGGTTAAGAGAGCTGGACCTGAAACAGTTTTCAAGATGTTAGGAATTGCTTATGGAATAATTGCTGATCTGTCATTTGTATGTTTGCTTAGCTGTGCTTAGAATGAGGAACAGAAACATTGATAAGTTGGTCTGGGGAACAAGGGCAATTACCAGTTTCCTCCCTCTGTGGGAACCTATTCAAAAGTCACGCAAGAGGAAACTTAGAGATGTGGGTGGGGATGTTGCTGGCAGGTTGTTCTCCAGCTCAGGAGGCAATGTTTCCAATATTCCTTCCCTCTCCTTGCTGCTTTTTCCCCCTGTTGTTTAGTAAAAAAGTCTCGGGAGACAGCTGTCTTCTCCCACACTTGGTTGAGGTTTAAGATGTTCTTACACCTCCCATAGCCTGGGAAAACCCTCCCAAACCGTAGGAAAACAAACACACTCCTTAGTGTCAAACACACCCGATGTGTAAAACTCCAGTGTCAGCAGTTCAAATGCATTTTCTGCTAAGTTAGGGAGGCCAGATGGTAAATTTAGAGAATACCGGTAGGCCCTGTTTTTACACAAGGAATCTAGATTAAACGTTTTAGATGCCAGGTGCAGCCAATCAAAAGGGGAAGTTTGGGTGCCGGTCAATGCCTGGTACAGGCGTATCGATGGACACATTTTAGGGATCCGGATAGTTAAAGTGTCCAAAATTTTAGGAGAGGAGGAATAAGATCGGCAGTAGACCTCTCAATAAATTACCGGATCTTGCCAGGCACAAATCCCTGGGCCAGAATACGGGTAAAAAGCTGCACGGTCCTTACATAAAATTTGTTTAACAGTTTAGCAGGAGATTGTGGACTGGAGATTCCAATGATACCATGCTGGGGCAGAAGTCGGCTTCGTTACACTTCAAAGGGCATACAGTGGTACCATGAGGAGGAGCGTCCTTTGCAGCAGTGCCCACTTCGTAACAGGTATCTCCTCAGAAGATGGTAGTTACGCTGGCCGCTTACCCGCGCTTCATTGAATTTCTTCACTTTGACATTCAGAGCACTGGGCAGAAATCACATGGCGTCAACACCCGCCGCGGGCCTTCGCGATGCTTTGTTTTAATTAAACAGTCGGATTCCCCTGGTCCGCACCAGTTCTAAGCTGGCTGCTGGGCGCCGGCCAAGGCGGGGCGCCAGCCTGGGGACCCCATCCGGGGACCCTCTGCTGCGCGATTGGACCAGGTGGTGAAAACCATGTCCTGTCCCTCTCCAGTGGCATGAGGAGATGATGATCATCCCTGGAGGAATTGCCTGATCCCCTGTGAGCCCTGGGCCTTTTTCCTCAAATGCTCAATAAACCCCTTCAGCAAATTTACACTCCGTGTCCATGTAACTGTATCCGTGTGTGCTTTCCAAAGGAAAATCCCCCAAATCTCCAAGAAGTTGATCCCCGAGGTGTTGTCCTGTCCCCGTGACCATCTGCACACCCCATCACTGTCTCACTGTCACATCCACACATCTCTGAGCCTGCTGGCACCTCCCAGGTTTGCTCTGAACTCCTCCCTCCTGCTCCCCACCACCAGGAATGACCATGGGAGCTCAGACCAGGAGCACCCAGGCTAGGGATGGATAAGAAGCACCTGGCAGAGGCGGGAGGAATCCCCCATTTCAGGGGGGTTGTGGGGTGCAGGGGGAGCAGCTGAGTCCTCTCCCAGATCCAAGGCTACAAACCGGGGACAAGATGCCTCAAGTGCCTCAGCTGAATCGTTTCCCTCAGCCCTTGGCCCGGCAAGTCTCTGGCTGCAGCACAACCTGTGCAGGAGACTTTGCAATGGGAAGACAAAAGGAAGGAATTGGTCCTTCCCTCTCCCTCAGCCTTCCTCCTTATGCTGATCTTCTTGTCATCCCTTAGCAAAACCAACCAAAACTCATCTGCAGTGAGGTGTTTCCGAGGGTCCGTTCCCAAACAGGGCCACAGGAGGGTTTTCTGCCAGGGCAGAAGTGGGATTTGGTCAGACAGTTTAAAACATGACCATTTCTAAATGCTGGAAATCCAGAGGCTCCAAAAAGGAAGTCTGCAGTGGGAATGGTCCATTACCCTCCTGCTTCCCGCTGCTCAGCTGGCCAAGCCCAACTCCAGAGGAGCAGATCATGGAAAGCACAGCCGCAGGGAGTGTTGGAGACTCATTCCCAGAGAGAGAGGGAGAAAGAGTGAAATAGGGACAAGAATTCCAATTGTTTTCTTGATCACAACCACCACAAACAGCTCTGTACTCAGTGTGCAACATCCCAATGCTGAGGCACGTTCCTGGTTTTTCACCACAAATTGCATCATTTTGGAAACTGTCCCTGGATTACAACAAAACCACAGGCCAAAAATTGACTCCGTTTGCTTCCTACATCAGAAATCATTAAACCTCTACCAAGATGTGTTTCCCTGCAGTAGCAAAGGCCGTTTGATTCCTTTTGTGCTGACTTTCTCCTGAGTTCACGACTTCAGATCAACTGAAAGTGTCCCGCTACCACCAAAGGTGGCTGCCAACAACCAGGATCCAACCCCTGAGTCACCATCAAACGCGCTGGATCTGCGCCTTCCGCAGCCCAGCAGCAATTCCTGCCGCTGCCCCCTGCTCTGGGTCAGCCTGACGGGCATGGTTCTGGTGTGTGGGGCCAGCTCCCACAGGACACAGCGCTCAGACCCGCTCTGTGTCCCGCAGCTTGGCCATCTCAGGCACTGCTCCACAGCTGCGGGGCCTTTCCCACTCTTTTTCCACCAAGGTTCCACCACTGCTGCACTGAATCACAGAATCCCAGAATTAACCAGCTTGGAAAAGATCTGTGAGATCATCCAGTCCAACCTATGACCCAACACCACCTTGTCACCAGACCATGGCAGCGAGTGCCACATCCAGTCTTTCCTTAAATACCTCCAGGGACGGCAACTCCACCACCTCCCTGGGCAGCCCATTCCAATGCCCAATCACCCTTGCTGTGAAGAAACTCTTTCTAATCTCCAGCCTAAACCTCCTCTGCTGCAGCTCAAGGCTGTGTCCTCTTGTCCTGTCTGTGTTCCCTGGGAGAAGAGACCGAGCCCCACCTGGCTGCCCCCTCCTGTCTGGGACTTGTAGAGAGTGAGAAGGTCCCCCCTCAGCCTCCTCTTCTCCAGGATAAACAACCCCAGCTCCCTCAGCCGCTGCTCACGGGACTTGCATTCCACCGCTGTTCCACTGTTGCTCCGTGGCTGCTGCTGCTGCCGCTGCTGTTCCAGCGCAGCTGCAAAACCTCCCCTGGTGCTGCTCCCACTCCAGTGCTGCTCGTCTGTGACACTGCGGGGCCTCCTGGAACCGTGGGGACATTGTGACACCGCGGGGACACGTGGAAGCAAAGGAACCCTGTGCCACTCCAGGATCTTGTGGAATCCACAGGCCCTGGCGCACTGTGGGGCCTCATGGAACCAAGGATCCATTGTGATCCCTGAGGGCCTCGTGGTTCCCAGGGATCCTTGTGACAATGCGGGGCCTCAAGGAACCAAAGATCCATTGACACTGCAGGGCCTCAAGACCAAAGGGACCCCTGGGACAATGTGAGACCTGATGGCAGAAAGGGGGGAACCTGTGACAATGTGGGGCCTCATGGAGCCAAGGCGACCCTGTGACAATGTGGGACATCACAGCAGAAAGGGGACTCTGTAACAATGTGGGGCCTCGTGGAACCAAGGACCATTGTGACACCACAAGGGCTCATGGCACCAGAGGGATCCTGTGACACCGGGGGACCTCGTGGCCCAAAGGAGAACCTGTGACACTGTGGGGCCTCAGGGAATCAAGGGGTCTCAGAGACACGGTGGGGGCTCCTGGTTCTCAGTCTCTTCTGACACTTGTCTCCATCTACACAGAAGCCAAACAGGGCAGCCTGAGCCTCTGCATCCAGAATATTCCCGTCTCCATGGCAGGATGCTCCTGCTCCCAGTGGTGCTGTGTGTTCCCTCTGCTCCCTGGGGGAATTGCATCCTACAAGAGACACAGCGAGCACTCCGGTACCCGACACCACAGGGCAGGGCCTCCTTCTGGGTGGCAGCAGAGACATCTTTCACTCCATCAGAATGCTCAGAGCCCCGTCCAATGTGGTCTGGAATGTTTCCAGGCACGGGGCATCCACCAGCTTGCTGGGAAATCTGTGCCAGTGTTTCACCACTCTCAGCATCAAGAATTTTCCCTTATCTCTGCTCTGAACCCACTCTCTTTTAGTTGAAAACAATCTCCCCTTGTCCCCTTGACAAAGGCCCTACGGAAACATTTCTCCACATGTTTCCGAGGAGGTGCTTTGAAGTCTGAAAGGTCACACTGGGGTGTCCCCACGGCCTTTTCTGCTCCAGGCTGAACATGTCCAACTGTCCCAGCCTGTCTCTGTCACAGAGCTGCTCCAGTCCCCCGAGCATCTTGGTGGCCTCCTCTGGAAGTGCTCCACGAGATCCGAGTCTTTCCAGTGCTGAGGACCCTCTTGTCAATTGTTTTTACAGAAGACGCAGTCGCTAGGAGAGGGGAAACTCATCCTTCCTGAAATGCTGGCACAAGAGCAGGGACAGTTTCTGCAGGGCTGAGACACAGCCCCGAGGGAGGCAGGGACATTCCCATGGCGTCCCTGCAGCTGGGGGCCAATCTGCCGGCACTGGGAGCCTCTGTGTGTGTCCAGCTCATTCTCCCACGGCCGTTGGCACGTGGTCAGCGGCCGTCCAATGCCATCCCCCTGATTGGCACTGATCTCCAAGGCAGCCTGGAGCTCTCCTGGGCCAACGTTCCCTAATTAGGACCCTGCGGACACTTCCTCAATTCTTGTCCAAACCAATGTCAGCACACCAATGACGTCACAGCACTTGTCCATGAGGTCAAGAATCCCCCATGGGGACACTCTGCTCTCTCCTCCATGGGGCACAAAGCAGCAACACTCCCAAGGAAAATCTTCCCCCGTGGGCCCTGCTCTGGGAGGGCCCAGTGGCTGCAGGTGGGACAGGATTATGGCCAGGCCAGGGCATATTCCCCTCTGGACACTGCTCTATTGCTGGAAATTGAACCGGTTTGGGATCTGCAGGGAAAGGGATATAGGGTTGTCTGGAAGTAGGAATTGTCACACCTGAGCCGTTCCCCAAGGCTCAGCCTTGTCTGCAGCTGATCACCACCCCCCCTGTGCTCCCCAGCCTCTCCAGCAACTGGAGATCCCAATCACTCACCGGATCACATGTCCCTTGTTTCTCGTTCTCCCACACGTTGGGGCTGGTGCTGGACTCAGCTCTGGGCTGTCCCACAGGGAAAGCTCTGGGAGGGAAGGGGCAGCTGGAGATGGGGGATCTGGCTGCGGGGGCTGCAGGAGGACGGATTGTGGTGGAGTGGGCACTGTTCTCACATTGGGATCCAGCTGCCTTTGGCTCCCTGCCCTGCAGGCTGAAAGTTGCCCCTGGCAGCTGGCAGATCCCCTGTCCTGGCAAAGACAGGGATGCAGGACAACTCTGCAGGACAGCGCTGGGCACCCCTGGCTGCACCCCCACCTTCACACCCTGCAGCCATCCCTGGGAGAGGAGGCATTTGGGGTTTTCACAGGGAGAGGGCTGCATTGGAGGGGATCCTGTGGATGTCACCCCAAGACAGGAGACCTCTCAACTCTCCTGACACAACATTTCTGGGTTTCATTTTCTGTCATTCCCTGATCTTATCTCTGCTTCCTGGAGATTTTCCTCCTGGACTTGTTTGCCTGGGCCTGATCTGTCCCTGCCACCACTCACAGACCCCAAATCTCTGTGCACTCTCCTTGACCCTGCCTCTTTGCAGGGCACTGGCTGGGGGCAGTTTCTGTTTGTGGGTTGGAAAAACAACAGGCCAAACTAAGACTGATCACTAAAAGTAAGACTTCAGATGTCTCAGGGACTTGTCAAAATTCATCATACCTTTTATTGAAATCCCCTCCCAGCCATTCTCCACTAGTAGGAAACCGAAAACAAAGTCTCAGGAAATGTCCTCATTTTTATCAAAATCCTTGCCTTGGCAATATTCTGGGAGCGATCAGAAGCCCTCAGCATTGTCAGAGCTTCATGAGCATTTCACTCCCCCTGCACTCGAGATGTTCTGAGCTGTACTCACAGAATCTGTAGGCATTGGGATGTTCCAGCTTCAGGAGATCCCTCCAGGAGCTGCAGCTGCCTTGTCCTGCAGCCAGAGGCTTCCTGAGTCAAGAGCTGGCAATGATTCTGCTCCAGCAACTTCTCAGCACCTTTGCAGCCTTGGCTGAGTTTAAGCCCTGTGTGCCTCTGTGCTGTGCCCGGGCTGGCTGCAGGCAGTGCCCCAGCCCTGCTGGGCTGGGCCCAGGAGCTGCTCCTGGCCACAGCTGTCTCTCTGCAGCGCTGCCGCTTGCCAGGAGCCGCCTCTGTGCCAGGAGCCCGGCCCAGCTCAGCAGCACAGACACAGCACAAGGACTCTGATGACCCTCCTGGGGCTTGGTGCTGAGGCCCTGAACATCAGTCCCTGAGAGGGAGCTGAAGCAATCTCTCAAGAATTCAAAGTCAATATCAATCTCCAGAGTTTCCTGAAGTTTTAATGGGTCCCACTGAGGAAGACTGAGGATGAGAAAGTGTCCCCAGGTTCCAGTTAGAGCAGAACACTGGAGGCAGTGATGGCAGGTGCGGACAAGCAAAAGAAAGGTGTCTGTGAGGCTGAGGAAATCTGGATGTGTTCCATGACTCCAAAGGGCCAAGGCCTGAGCCCCAGCCCTTGGCAAGGCAGATCCTGTCCCTCCCTCAGTGCGCAGGGCTCTTCCCGGGGCACTGGGATGTGGGGATGTGCAGTGCCAAGGGCAGCACCATGGGGCGGCCCCTGCCAGGCCGCTGAGCAGGGACAAGGAGGCACTGAGGCCCCAGGGCTGCAAGGGTCACTTGTCTCCTGCTGGCCTCAGGGCCAGGGCCAGCAGCCGTGGCCCAAGTGCTGCACAAGTTGGCTCTGTCAGGGCCTTGCAGCTGCTGCCCATCCCTCTGCCCTCTGCAGCCCAGGCTGTCCCACGCTGTCCCTGCCCTGTGCCTCTGTCCCTGCAGGCTGTCCTCATCCCCCCGGCTGCTCCAACTTGCCGGCCCCTTCCTTTGCTGGCAGCTCTGTGTCCTGCCTGCCTCTGCCTGGGCACACAAAGCCTTGGGCTGCTCCAGACTCCTTCTGGGGGACGTGTTGCAGCACAGCACTTCCCTGGGAGGGAAAGACCTTTCTCCTGGTGTCCAGTCTGGAGCTGCCCAGCTGCCCTTGGTGCCATTATTTCTTTGTCAGGCTGTTTTATACAATGAAGAAAAGCTCCTCCATCTTTGAAACCTCCCTTCAAGCCCTCCCAGGCTACTTCTCTTCTGTCCTCAGTCTCCACAGAACTGAGCCCAGGGCCCTCAGTCTCCACCTGCTGGTTTTGTGTTGAGGCCTCCAAAGCCCATCTTGGGAGATTTTTGGGTTCTCTCGAAGGTCTTTGAAAATGGAAACATAGTGATCGAGGTCCAAGGAAAATGGAGTGTTATTTTTTCCCAAACCTTGCAGTGACAGAACAAGGGGCAATAGCTTTATAACTGAATGAGGGGGAATTTAGATTTGATCTAAGGAGGGAATATTTGACAGTGAGAGTGGCACAGAAGTGCAGCTGTGCAAGCCAGAGAGCGATGCTCCATCCCAAAATTCTTCAAGGTCAGGAGGTTTGTGCCAACCCCTCCACTCCCCAAGGATGGAATTCCTGTTGTGGGGGTTCTCTGATGTGCTGCGTGACCTCACAATGCTTCTGGCCAGAAGGTCTGCTGGGGGCCAGCCAGGCTGCTGCAATGGCAGTGACCTCACAGCCATCACCATTCCAGCCCTGTCCCCTGGGCGTGGCTCTCCCCTTTCCTCTGTCCTGGTCTTGTCTCTGCAGGGATGAGTGGTTTTGTGATGAACACCTTGTCCCCAAGATATTCCTGAGACCAATCATTTGTCAGTCAGGCCCATGTCACAGCAGTGACCTCATATTCAACTCGCTCAACTCCTCATCTCTGCTGGAGCCCACATTCAGCAGCCAAAGCCAGCCCCTGCTCTGGCCTTTCCCTCTGCCCTGCCCCAGGGCCTGACAGAGCCAGGCTGCCGCAGGTGACCTTGAGGTTGTGCAGGGCTCAGGCACAAGGGCTGTGCCAGACTCAGTGCCCAGCTCACACTCTGTGGGGTGGAGCAGAGCCCAGCCAGAATCACCCCCTGAAGCAGCAGCTCTGCCGTGCTGGCCACTGGGCCGGCTTGGCCAGGGAGGCTTCTGGCCATGCCCTGCAAGGAGCTGCAGCTGCCAAGGTGCTTTTGGTGTCTCAGGCTCTCCCTGGCACAGCTCCCACTCCGGCACTCTGCACTGAGGCCTTCAATGTCTTGGGCTGGCCTGGGGCTTCTCCTGCAGCAGGGTCTGCCCTGGTCATGGCACAGGAAAGGCAGTTCCTGCTGGAGCAGGAGGCTCTGCCTGGAATGGGCTCAAACAGCTCCAACAAGGCCCTGTTTGCAGAGCCCCCAGTGGGGAATGCAGAAGGGAGGTCCCGCTGCTTTTGGGGTGAAGAATGCAGAACCCAGCCTGACTCCTCCATTTCAAAGTTCAACATCCTGAGAGGGAGCTGCAGCTGTGGCAGAGCTGGTAAAATCCCTGGAGAAAGGAACAACCAACCAAGTGACGCCACTGAGAGCTTCTCCAGAGCTCTGGAGTTGGCACAGCCTGGGCACATCTGACTGACAGGGCAGCACGTCAGACTAGAAAAGCCCCATCCCAAATTTTAATGGCAACGTCTTCTGACATTTCCCTTCTTGGGGGTGGTGGAGATCCCTCCCTGGAGTGGGGACACTCCTCAAGGTCACTGCTCAAGGCCGAGTCACAGAGATTTGCCCACGGTCATTGATCTGGGTGAGTGACATCAATCTCTGCTTAAGGACTGGTTTTGCTTTAATACAAGTGCTTCAAAATTGCGTCCTAGAGCACTAGATTGTAATAGTTGTTACAGCTCCTATACTGAGCAGTAAATAATTCTGATTGAGATCTTTTTCTCTAATCATGAGGGTAATCAATTAGATCTGTATTTATATAAATAGTATATATATTATTTATTTTTATTTATTTTATAGTATATTATTTATATAAATATAAATAATCTGGTTTGCTGTTACTCATCCTGTGGGACAATTTGCATAAAGCTTCAATTCCACCTGTCCAATCCTTGCCAAATAAACATAAACCCTTGCCAAAATCTGGGGCTGGGATTGGATCCAGCCGTTCCCAGGCTCCCCTCACTGAAGGAGTTTAGAAAGCCTGGGGGTCCTGGAGGGATTTGGGGATCTATGGGGAGTGTTTGGGGGTCCCTGCTGCACCTCATGACCCAGTGGCAGCTTCTCTAATAAACATCGCCTGAAGCTCCCACTCTGCCCATGACAGGAACGTGTCTGTGACATCCCGGCTCTAGGGCAGCCTGGGGACTCCTGGATGTCACCATGGAACCCCTGGGAGTGTCCGTCACCTCACGGTTCTTTAGGAGCACGGGGATTTCACCACTGGACTCCTGTCACTGACTGTGACATCCCGGCTCCTTGTCAGCATACAGACACGTCTGTTGTCACCATGGAGCCCCTGTGAGTATGTGTGAGCTCATGGCCCTTTGGAAGAAGACACCCTTTGCATTTCACATGAAACCCCTGTGACCGGGTCTTTAGCAGCCCAGAGACCCCTGAGATGTCACTGTGGAGACCCTGCGCTTGTCTGTGAGCTCTCAGCTTCAGAGCAGGTGAAGACAACTGTGATGTCACCATGGAGTCCCTGTGGCTGTGTGTGACTAATGCATCTTTAGGAGCCTAGAGACCCCTGGGATATCACCGTGGAGCCTCTGTCACTGCCAGTGACCTCGTGGCTCTTTAGCAGCCTGGAGACTCTTGGAATGTCACCGTGGAGCCCTTGTGAGTACCTGTGACAGATCAATGCCCCAGCAACATGAAGTCCCCTGGGATGTCACCATGCAATGGCTTTGACTGCCTCTGACCCCACGGCTTTTTATCATCCCAGGAAAAGCCTGGGATGTCACCACGGAACCCCTTTGACTGCTTGTGCTGTGGTTTAGGAATGATATTCCCCCATTTCATGCTCCTACTAAAACCGCGGTGCCTCTCACTCCCCTACTGCCTCCCATGGAAAGCACAAAAGACAAAGATCCTGGGCTGGGATAAGAACAATTTACTGGGAACAGCAATGAGATAAGGAACAAACAGGAACAGCAACAATATTGATAACAGAAGGGATAAGACAAAGAAGTTACTTACAGGGAAAACAGCAACACCACCAACCCTGCCCCTGTGTTCACCCAGGTGCCTGTGGAAAACCAGAATAAGGAGATCACCATCCAGGTGTCTTCCCAATGTGGATCACCAGGAATGTGGGTCACCAGCTCTCTTTGCAAAGTGGGTTCTCTGATGGGGAATGAAGTTGGGGCAGCGGACAAAGCTTTTCCTGCGGTTGGGGCGGTCCCAGGGCTTCCTTTACCGGTGGCTCTGTCGGTGTTTAGTCAAGTGAGAGCTCTGGATGAAGCTCTTCCCACACTCAGGACACTTGTAGGGCCTCTCCCCAGTGTGGATGCGCTGATGGGGGACGAGGCTAGAGTTGCGGCAGAAGCCCTTCCCACAGTCGGGGCAGCGGAAGGGTCTCTCGTCTGTGTGAATCCGCTGATGCAGGAGGAGAGTGGAGCTGTCCCGACACCTCTTGCCACACTCGGGACACTCGTAGGGCTTCTCCCCGGTGTGGATCCTCTGGTGGTGAATCAGGGCCAAGCTCCTGCTGAACCTCATCCCACATTCCCCACACTTGTAGGGCCGTTCCCCTGTGTGGGTCATCTGGTGGCGGATCAGGCTGGAGCTGACATTGAAGTCCTTCCCACATTCCAAGCACTTGTAGGGCCGTTCCCCGGTATGGATCCTCTCGTGGCGGATCAGGTCAGACTTCCAGCGGAAGCTCTTCCCACATTCACCACACTCATAGGGCTTCTCCCTATCATGAAGCTGCTCATGGACCACTAGGTCCGAGCTCTGGCTGGAGCTCCAGCTGCCATCCCGGCACACAGTGGGTCTTTCCTCCTTGGAGCACCCTGGCCTGGGTTTGGAGCCCCTCTTTGTGTGGGATCTTTGGGGCTTCACCTTCCCGTTGGATTCCTGTGGCGTGGAGCCACTCAAAACGACCTCTTCCACAAGACTCTGTCGGGGGAATTTGCCCTTCCTGGTCTCCATCCTCAGCTCATTGTCTGGAGGAGGAAGAACAAAGAGAGGATGGGATTTGCTTCCATGTCAGAGGGAAGGGGAAGGAGATCCCCCAGTTCATCTTTGGCAGGATAGTGTCGGCAGCAGGGTTGTCCTGCAGCCAGGGGTGATGCTGGGCTGAGAGATGGAGCAGAAGAGAGGGGGAAAGGGGCAGTGACTTCCGCCTCACCTGTCTGGCTGTCCTGGGGCATCTTCCTCTTCCTCACAGCTTTCTCCTCCATCCGGCCAAGGTTTGGGAATGGGAACTCCTGCAATGGGGAAAAACAAGGTGTGAGCGCATTGGGTTAGGCGTTCCTCCTGCCCAAGTCCATCTCTAGAAGTCACCGGGCCTCTGGTGTCCAGAAAAACCTCCAAAACACCAAGATTCAGTTCAAAAGAAGCCTCCTGAGAGTTCCCCCTCTCTGGTCCCTCTACTTTGAGCTTCTGGGGGCTCCCTCCTGTCCCAGCTGCTGGTGGTCCTGAATGTATTGGGTTTCCCCCATCTGCTTGGTCCCCACCCACCCCAGGCTGCCTGGCGTCCCTGGAATTCCAAGGCTCCCTCCACTTTGGTCTCCAAACTTGGAGATCCTTTGTGTCCCTCTTCTCTGGCATCCCCTCACTTAGGAATGCTGGGGGGCTTTGAGAGTCCTGGGGTCCCTTCTCCCCTTATTCTCGGCTTCAGGGTGCCAGGGCTTCAAGGCATTCCCCCTTTCCCACTTGAGGGTCCTGGCAATCCTTGAGGTCCCCCCTCTCTGAGGTCCCCACTTCAGGGTGCAGGCAATCACAGGGTTCACCCTCTCCAGATTCCCTCTCCTCCAGATTGCTGGGGTTCCCCCAGTCCCGATATTGTTCCTCTCTGCTCTCCTCACTCTGCGGGTCCCAAGGTGCCCCTGCTCTGGCTCTTCTGGGGGGTCCCACAACCCCCTGGCTCTGGGCTGAAAGCAGCAGTGCCTGACCCAGGAAGGCCAACTCTCACTGTGGGGTAGGGACCTGGCATCCCCCCGCCCACCTTGGGGGCTCTGCTGGCAGCAGCTACCAGGACTGCCAGAAAAACACTTCCTGGGGACACCCCAGCATCCCTCAGAGGATCTTTTTGCCTCAGCTTTGGAGTCCTGCAAGCTCCAAACAGCCCCTCCCAAAAAACACTGCGCTGCTTTTACGGGAAACTGGCAGGAGAAATGAACCCGGCTCAACCACCTCAAGAGAGAGTTCCCGTCGGGTTTACAATTCATTAAAGAGATTACAATAAACACAGCAATCAAGAGAAAACGGGTTTTAAGCCACAAAGACTGAGTACAACCTGGCACCGTGCTGGTCAGAGTGATGGTGGAGATCCTACCACGTGGTGGTCACAGTCTTGTCAAAAGTGCTGGTCCTGTGGAAGTTCTGCTCCTCCTCTGGATCCCTTGAGCAGCAGTGGTTTCCTAGTTCCCCCAAGCCAGGTTTTATATGCTCAGGTTCAGGTGGAAATGCTCAGTACCTCCCCCAGGTCAGGGAGGTTCACAATGGAATGATGTCATTCTCTGAGTCACAGGATATTTTGGGAGTCCTTGATTGTCTAAGTCCTTGCAGCTGCCCATTCTGCTGGTGGATAATGACCAATTAGCAGAGAAGTCCCCTCAGGCTGGGTGTGACTGCTGGTTGTTGTGGGTTTGTTTTTCTTTTCAGGAATCTTGTCCCATCTGAAAGGAAGAGGATGTGAGGGCAGGGAGTTGCCCCGGAGACAATCAGGGGCAATTAGGAAACCAAAGAAATGGCCATGCCTCCTCACATACCATGGTGATGGCTCAGCCAGAGAAACCAGAGTTTGGAAGTGGTGGCTGGGGAGTGAGCTCTCTGGCTGGGGGGTTGGTTCTCAGCAATCGCAGAGATCCCATGAGAGGTTGGGGGCAAACCGAGACTTTGCTGATGTGTGGGGTCTGGGCTCTGCCCCCTTTGCTCGGCAATCGGAGGCACAGCGGTCACCTGTGGTGCTCGCAGTGGGTGCCTGTCCTTACCAAGATGGGGCTGCGCTGTGGCTTGCTCTTGGCGTCTGCCCTCTTGTTTTACTGCTTCTCCTGGCTGCCAACACCAACTGCTGCTCAATCAGATCTGCTGCCTTCACCACTTCTGCCAGCTGCCGGCGAGTGACGCTGAGGTCCAGTGCTGCCTGATGGGACCTGCCTGCCTTTGCTGTTTGCTGCCCGCTGCCGGGGTTGGTGCTGAGACCGATTGCTGTCCCGTGAGGCTGCAAAAGGAGAGCTGTCCCCTGTGCCCTCTTGCCCCAGCTGCCACTGCCAGCTGGAGAGGCTGCTGCATGGAGTTACCGAGGAAGCTGCCGCTGCTGCATCGCGTGAGCAAGAATGCTGAGAAGCGTGGAAGAAAGCTGATTACACAGGATCTGAAAACAGGAAAGGCGTCCTGTTTGTCAGGCTGCAAGCCTTGAGAAAAGAATGACAAACTGTCAAGACAACAGATTTATTAGGGGACTGTAACCGGTTTTTGAGCGAGCAGCTAAAACAGTTTCTCACACTCAAAAGTATGAACGCTCTCTAACTTTACAATAAACCCGATTCACTTACACCTACCTTGTGTCTCTTGCATCCATACATCACAATACCCAACCCGTCATCCTTCATGCTCAAGTACAAGATGGCATCACAGGTACATGCAGGTAAGTGCAGCCATCCCTTGAGGGTTGATCAAACTTTTAGGTCAAGGGCCTAGAGGAACCCTGCTTTCAGCTCTGAATGGTCAGCCAGGTAGGTCACTTGAGGGATGGTATATGTTTTTGGGCTATCCATTTTTTGATTCCTAGAGTTTGAAGAGGGACTTTACCAATTCACTGTAACCAGAATGTGAGTTTTGTAGATAGGATGGATTTTGCTACACCAATCCAAGGGTCAATCTGCAGGCCCAGATCTTTTTCAGAGTCACCGGGGCCAGTCATGTTCAGGACTGTGCCGGTGATGGTCCAAGCAGTGCAGTTGTTGATGCTAGAAGAGTCCTTTGTTTGCTTGATGGAAAAGCCATGGCATTCTTCCCCTTGTGTTTTGAGACCGGGGAGATTGCAGAAGGTCTCTAATATCTTGATGTTCTGCTTCATGTTTTCCCAGGAATCGCTCAATAAGACCACATCGTCTGCAAATGCCATCGCTGTGATGCTGTTCATTCCCTGGTTGTACCCTCTGCCACTCTCTTCCAGCTTGCAAAAGGCAACATTGGGTTGCCCTGTTTGACTCACACCTGGATCTGGATGTGGTCTGTCTGTGTTCTCTTTGTGGTGATATATGTACGGATGTTCTCATACACATTGCTCACCAAGCTGATGACATGAGGCTCCACTTCCCTTTGCTGCAGACCATGTAGAATGTGCTGGTGGCTGACGGTGTCAAAAGCCTTAGTGATGTCCACAAATACAACCCCCAGCGGTTTGTGATATTTTTTGGCAGACCGAATTATTGTTTGCAGGAGTTTCAAATTTTCAGAGTATCCTGCCATTCTGATAAAGCCTCTTTGCCTTGGGTTGAGGGGCCATGCTTTAGTCAACCTTGCTGTTAATATTCTGGAGAACAGTCTTAACAGGATGGAGCCAATCATGATGGGTCTCCAGTTATTAATGTCTTGGAAATGTTCTGGTTTGGTTGACTTTGGTGTTAATACAGTCCTGCATCCCCTCACCATGTCCGAGATTTTACCTGATGTTAACCAAAGGTTGAATATCTCCATGGTCTGGGCAAACTCAGGGTCTGTCTTCTCGAGGTCCTTTAGGGTAATCCCGTCTGGATCAGGAGCTCAGCTTTTGCTCATCTCCTGCACGTTCTTCTCAGTTTCTTTGGCTGTAATTAAGTCCCTGGAAGCGCTATTGTCAGCTTTCCCATTGAATTTGCAAGTTCCCAAGGCTCTTAAACTTTCCAGGTGTTTCCCATCTGTCTTTAAATGCCACACAAATTTCACTGGGTAGAATTTTGCAGGACAGGCATTCAATGTCATGCAGAGTAATCTTGGCTGATTTCCCCCAATCTAGATGAAATAGGTGCTGGAAGTGCACCTCTCCTGATTGCTCTCTTAGTCAGCCACTTCTGGCAAGGTCTTCAGGAGTTTTCTTCCTGGGTCCCTGCTTTGTTCTTATCTCGGGCTGATGTTCTTATCTCAGGCTGATTTTCTTATCTGGCTTATCATATTGAGGCATCTGAAGCAGCCCTGGGCTGACTCATTGACCAGTGATGTCATCTGCTGGCCATTAAGTACCTGCTTGAATGCCCATGGGAAGGAGTTGAGTTTCCCAGCTGAAAGACTTTGACTGAAAGTTCTCTGATAATGGGCCCGCAGCTGCCCCTCCCTCTGCTGGTTGATGTTCCCAGCTGTTCCTCCTCATTATCTGGCCAATGACTCATGCCAGGTGCTGTTCCCATGCCCACAGCTGGTTCCCTGGGCAGCAATCTCCTCTTATCACTCATCTGCTTCCCTGTCTTGGACAGAATGTGTTTGGCAATGAGTTTACTGATGGTTTTGTTTCCCCAAAACTGAGCCTTCAACCTTATCAGCAGATGCTCTTCCTCCTTAGACCAACACCTTTTGTGGGCGAAACATGGATTTAAAAGAAACATAAAGAGTTTAGTTATAGGCTAGCTGTGTTGCAATTAGTTAGAAGAGGAAGGAATTTGGGCCCAGCTAGAGTTAATTAAAATGGTTAAGAGAGCTGGACCTGAAACAGTTTTCAAGATGTTAGGAATTGCTTATGGAATAATTGCTGATCTGTCATTTGTATGTTTGCTTAGCTGTGCTTAGAATGAGGAACAGAAACATTGATAAGTTGGTCTGGGGAACAGGAACAATTACCAATTTCCTCCCTCTGTGGGAACCTATTCAAAAGTCACGCAAGAGGAAACTTAGAGATGTGGGTGGGGATGTTGCTGGCAGGTTGTTCTCCAGCTCAGGAGGCAATGTTTCCAATATTCCTTCCCTCTCCTTGCTGCTTTTTTCCCCTGTTGTTTAGTAAAAAAGTCTCGGAAGACAGCTGTCTTCTCCCACACTTGGTTGAGGTTTAAGATGTTCTTACACCTCCCATAGCCTGGGAAAACCCTCCCAAACCGTAGGAAAACAAACACACTCCTTAGTGTCAAACACACCCGATGTGTAAAACTCCAGTGTCACCAGTTCAAATGCATTTTCTGCTAAGTTAGGGAGGCCAGATGGTAAATTTAGAGAATACAGGTTGGCCCTGTTTTTACACAAGGAATCTAGATTAAAAGTTTTAGATGCCAGGTGCAGCCAATCAAAATGGGAAGTTTGGGTGCCGGTCAATGCCTGGTACAGGCATATCAATGGACACATTTTAGGGATCCGGATAGTTAAAGTGTCCAAAATTTTCGGAGAGGAGGAATAAGATCGGCAGTAGACCTCTCAATAAATTACCGGATCTTGCCAGGCACAAATCCCTGGGCCAGAATTCGGGTAAAAAGCTGCACGGTCCTTACATAAAATTTGCTTAACAGTTTAGCAGGAGATTGTTGACTGGAGATTCCAATGATATCATGCTGGGGCAGAAATCAGCTTCATTACACTTCAAAGGGCATACAGTGGTACCATGAAGAGGAGTGACCTTTGCAGCAGTGCCCACTTCGTAACAGGTATCTCCTCAGAAGATGGTAGTTACTCTGGCCGCTTACCCGCGCTTCATTGAATTTCTTCACTTTGACATTCAGAGCACTGGGCAGAAATCACATGGCGTCAACACCCGCCTCGGGCCTTCGCGATGCTTTGTTTTAATTGAACAGTCGGATTCGCCTGGTCCACACCAGTTCTAAGCTGGCTGCTTGGCGCCGGCCGAGGCGGGGCGCCGGCCCGGGGACCCCATCCGGGGACCCTCTGCTGCGCAATTGGACCAGGTGGGGAAAACCATGTCCTGTCCCTCTCCAATGGCATGAGGAGATGATGATCATCCCTGGAGGAATTGCCTGATCCCCTGTGAGCCCTGGGCCTTTTTCCTCAAATGCTCAATAAACCTCTTCAGCAAATTTACACTCCGTGTCCATGTAACAGTATCCGTGTGTGCTTTCCAAAGGAAATTCCCCCAAATCTCCAAGAAGTTGATCCCCGAGGTGTTGTCCTGTCCCCGTGACCATCTGCACACCCCATCACTGTCTCACTGTCACCTCCACACATCTCTGAGCCTGCTGGCACCTCCCAGGTTTGCTCTGAACTCCTCCCTCCTGCTCCCCACCACCAGGAATGACCATGGGAGCTCAGACCAGGAGCACCCAGGCTAGGGATGGATAAAAAGCACCTGGCAGAGGCGGGAGGAATCCCCCATTTCAGGGGGGTTGTGGAGTGCAGGGGGAGCAGCTGAGTCCTCTCCCAGATCCAAGGCTACAAACCGGGGACAAGATGCCTCAAGTGCCTCAGCTGAATCGTTTCCCTCAGCCCTTGGCCCGGCAAGTCTCTGGCTGCAGCACAACCTGTGCAGGAGATTTTCCAATGGGAAGACAAAAGGAAGGAATTGGTCCTTCCCTCTCCCTCAGCCTTCCTCCTTGTGCTGATCTTCTTGTCATCCCTTAGCAAAACCAACCAAAACTCATCTGCAGTGAGGTGTTTCCGAGGGTCCGTTCCCAAACAGGGCCACAGGAGGGTTTTCTGCCAGGGCAGAAGTGAGACCTGTGGGATTTGGTCAGACAGTTTAAAACATGACCATTTCTAAATGCTGGAAATCCAGAGGCTACACAAAGGAAGTCTGCAGTTGGAATGGTCCATTATCCTCCTGCTTCCCGCTGCTCAGCTGGCCAAGCCCAACTCCAGAGGAGCAGATCATGGAAAGCAGAGATGCAGGGAGTGTTGGAGACTCATTCCCAGAGAGAGAGGGAGAAAGAGTGAAATAGGGACAAGAATTCCAATTGTTTTCTTGATCATAACCACCACAAACAGCTCTGTACTCAGTGTGCAACATCCCGATGCTGAGGCACACTCCTGGTTTTTCACCACAAATTGCATCATTTTGGAAACTGTCCCTGGATTACAACAAAACCACAGGCCAAAAATTGACTCCGTTTGCTTCCTACATCAGAAATCATTAAACCTCTACCAAGATGCGTTTCCCTGCAGTAGCAAAGGCCACTTGATTCCTTTTGTGCTGACTTTCTCCTGAGTTCACGACTTCAGATCAACTGAAAGTGTCCCGCTACCACCAAAGGTGGCCGCCAACAACCAGGATCCAACCCCTGAGTCACCATCAAACGCGCTGGATCTGCGCCTTCCGCAGCCCAGCAGCAATTCCTGCCGCTGCCCCCTGCTCTGGGTCAGCCTGACGGGCATGGTTCTGGTGTGTGGGGCTGGTTCCCACAGGACACAGCGCTCAGACCCACTCTGTGTCCCGCAGCTTGGGCATCTCAGGCACTGCTCCACAGCTGCGGGGCCTTTCCCACTCTTTTTCCACCAAGGTTCCACCGCTGCTGCACTGAATCACAGAATCCCAGAATTAACCAGCTTGGAAAAGACCTGAGAGATCATCCAGTCCAACCTATGACCCAACACCACCTTGTCACCAGACCATGGCAGCGAGTGCCACATCCAGTCTTTCCTTAAATACCTCCAGGGACGGCAACTCCACCACCTCCCTGGGCAGCCCATTCCAATGCCCAATTACCCTTGCTGTGAAGAAACTCCTTCTAATCTCCAGCCTAAACCTCCTCTGCTGCAGCTCAAGGCTGTGTCCTCTTGTCCTGTCTGTGTTCCCTGGGAGAAGAGACCGAGCCCCACCTGGCTGCCCCCTCCTGTCTGGGACTTGTAGAGAGTGAGAAGGTCCCCCCTCAGCCTCCTCTTCTCCAGGATAAACAACCCCAGCTCCCTCAGCTGCTGCTCACGGGACTTGCATTCCACCGCTGTTCCACTGTTGCTCCGTGGCTGCTGCTGCCGCTGCTGCTGTTCCAGTGCAGCTGCAAAACCTCCCCTGGTGCTGCTCCCACTCCAGTGCTGCTCGTCTGTGACACTGCGGGGCCTCCTGGAACCGTGGGGACATTGTGACACCGCGGGGACACGTGGAAGCAAAGGAACCCTGTGCCACTCCAGGATCTTGTGGAATCCACAGGCCCTGGCGCACTGTGGGGCCTCATGGAACCAAGCATCCATTGTGATCCCTGAGGGCCTCGTGGTTCCCAGGGATCCTTGTGACACTGTGGGGCCTCATGGAACCAAAGAGACCCTGGGACAATGTGAGACCTGATGGCAGAAAGGGGGAACCTGTGACAATGTGGGGCCTCATGGAGCCAAGGCAACCCTGACACAATGTGGGACCTCACAGCAGAAAGGGGACTCTGTAACAATGTGGGGCCTCGTGGAACCAAGGACCATTGTGACACCACAAGGGCTCATGGCACCAGAGGGATCCTGTGACACCGGGGGACCTCGTGGCCCAAAGGAGAACCTGTGACACTGTGGGGCCTCAGGGAATCAAGGGGTCTCTGAGACACAGTGGGGGCTCCTGGTTCTCAGTCTCTTCTGACACTTGTCTCCATCTACACAGAAGCCAAACAGGGCAGCCTGAGCCTCTGCATCCAGAATATTCCCGTCTCCATAACAGGATGCTCCTGCTCCCAGTGGTGCTGTGTGTTCCCTCTGCTCCCTGGGGGAATTGCATCCTACAAGACACAGCGAGCACTCCGGTACCCGACACCACAGGGCAGGGCCTCCTTCTGGGTGGCAGCAGAGACATCTTTCACTCCATCAGAATGCTCAGAGCCCCGTCCAATGTGGTCTGGAATGTTTCCAGGGACGGGGCATCCATCAGCTCGCTGGGAAATCTGTGCCAGTGTTTCACCACTCTCAGCATCAAGAATTTTCCTTTTCTCTGCTCTGAACCCACCCTTTTTTAGTTGAAAACAATCTCCCCTTGTCAGTTTGACACAGGCCCTACGGAAACATTTCTCCACATGTTTCCGAGGAGGTGCTTTGAAGTCTGAAAGGTCACACTGGGGTGTCCCCACAGCCTTTTCTGCTCCAGACTGAACATGTCCAACTGTCCCAGCCTGTCTCTGTCACAGAGCTGCCCCAGCCCTCCGAGCATCTTGGTGGTCTCCTCTGGAAGTGCTCCACGAGCTCCGAGTCTTTCCAGTGCTGAGGACTCTCTTGTCAATTGTTTTTACAGAAGACGCAGTCGCTAGGAGAGGGGAAACTCATCCTTCCTGAAATGCTGGCACAAGAGCAGGGACGGTTTCTGCAGGACTGAGACACAGCCCCGAGGGAGGCAGGGACATTCCCTTGGCATCCCTGCAGCTGGGGGCCAATCTGCCGGCACTGGGAACCCTCTGTCTGGGTCCAGCTCATTCTCCCACGGCCGTTGGCACGTGGTCAGCAGCTGTCCAATGCCATCCCCCTGATTGACACTGATCTCCAAGGCAGCCTAATTAGGACCCTGCGGACACTTCCTCAATTCTTGTCCAAACCAATGTCAGCACACCAAAGACGTCACAGCACTTGTCCATGAGGTCAAGAATCCCCCATGGGGACGCTCTGCTCTCTCCTCCATGGGGCACAAAGCAGCAACACTCCCAAGGAAAATCTTCTCCCATGGGCCCTGCGGCTCCTTGGGAAGTTCCAGAGCAAACAGTCAAGGCAGGCGCCTGAAATGCTTTCCCAGCTGGCCCACAACACATCTCAAACGGATCCACAGTGTCCCTGGGAAAGAGAGAAGCAGAACCCTTCACTAATGCCAGGACGTCCAACAGGAACCACAGCCATGAACAGCTCTCAGGAACCACTTCTCAGAGGATTTTAACAGCTTGGAAGCCCAAGGAGTTTGAATGTCTTCCTGGAGCCTTGGGCCCTGGGCAAACAGGGCTTATCAGAGATGCTGGCAGGGGACCATCATCCCTCCTCCTCACCAGGACACCTCTCTTTGCCCAATTAGCTCCGAGTGACTGCCTGGGGACAAGCCCCTCTTTCTCCACTTCCCTTTGGATGGGCACATCCGACTCAGGTCCAGCGCTGGCCTGGGCCCAGGGCCAGGGAACTGCAGAGACCCTCTGTGGGGACAAGGGCCTTTGGGGAGCTGCAGCAAATTGCATCCAGGAACAGTACTGGAGTTTGAGCCTTACTGGGGATGGGGTCCCTGGCACCCTGCATGTGGAGCAGCTGTGCAGAGCTGGAGCCAGGTGCTCTGTGTGGGCACGGTGGCTGTGGGTGGGACAAGGTGAGGGTCAGGGCAGGACATTTTCCCCTCTGAACTCTGCTCTGGGGCTGCAGGTGGAACTGTTTTGGGGCCTGTGAGGAAAGGGAATGGAGTGGTTTGGCTGTGGGAAGAAGCACACCTGAGCCATTTCCCAAGCCTCAGCCTTGTCTTGGGGTGATCAACATTGCCCAGTGCTCCCCAGTGTCTCCAGTGACTGCAGATCCCAATCACCTGCCTACCCTTGACTCAAAGTCCTCCCACATTCCTGTTTTCCCTGATTCCGGGGTCCTGGAAGAGGGGTCAGTGCCCAGCCCTGTTTTCTCAAAGTGCCTGAGTGGGAATAGGGGCAATTGTGCTGGGACCCAAGAGAGTTTGGGATGGGCTTAGCTCTGGGCTGTCCCACAGGGAAAGCTCTGGGAGGGAAGGGGCAGCAGGAGATGGGGGATCTGGCTGTGAGGACTGCAGGAGGATGGATTGTGTGGGAGTGGGGGTTGTCCCCACTGGGGATCCATCTGCTTTCAGGTCTGCCATGCACAGACCACCCTGCATCAGGCAGTCCCAGGAAACACAAGATGTCTGTCAGGCCCTGGGTAAACAGGGCTTAACAGAGATGCTGGCAGGGGTCCAACATCCCTCCCCCTCACAGGACACCTCTGCCCAAATAGCTCCAAGTGGCTACCTGGGGACAAGTCCCACATGCCCATGTTCCTCGGGATGGGAACATCCTGCTCAAGGCCAGCACTGGCCTGGGCCCAGGGCCACGGAATTGACCGAGGTGCTCTGGGAGGGCCCAGCGGCTGCAGGTGGGACAGGATTAGGGTCAGGCCGGGGCATATTCCCCTCTGGACACTGCTCTATTGCTGGAAATCGAACCAGTTAGGGATCTGCAGGGAAAGGGATATAGGGTTGTCTGGAAGTAGGAATTGTCACACCTGAGCTGTTCCCCAAGGCTCAGCCTTGTCTGCAGCTGATCACCACCCCTCGGTGCTCCCCAGTGTCTCCAGCGACTGGAGATCCCAATCACTCACCGGATCACATGTCCCTTGTTTCTCTTGTTCTCCCACACGTTGGGGCTGGTGCTGGGCTCAGCTCTGGGCTGTCCCACAGGGAAAGCTCTGGGAGGGAAGGGGCAGCAGGAGATGGAGGATCTGGCTGTGGGGGCTGCAGGAAGATGGATTGTGGTGGAGTGGGCACTGTTCTCACATTGGGATCCAGCTGCCTTTGGCTCCCTGCCCTGCAGGCTGAAAGTTGCCCCTGGCAGCTGGCAGATCCCCTGTCCTGGCAAAGACAGGGATGCAGGACGGCTCTGCAGGACAGCGCTGGGCACCCCTGGCTGCACCCCCACCTTCACACCCTGCAGCCATCCCTGGGAGAGGAGGCATTTGGGCTTTTCACAGGGAGAGGGCTGCATTGGAGGGGATCCTATGGATGTCACCCCAAGACAGGAGACCTCTCAACTCTCCTGACACAACATTTCTGGGTTTCATTTTCTGTCATTCCCTGATCTTATCTCTGCTTCCTGGAGATTTTCCTCCTGGACTTGTTTGCCTGGGCCTTATCTGTCCCTGCCACCACTCACAGACCCCAAATCTCTGTGCACTCTCCTTGACCCTGCAGGAACCTGCCTCTTTGCAGGGCACTGGCTGGGGGCAGTTTCTGTTTGCAGCTTGGAAAAAGGACAGGTCACACTAAGACTGATCACTAAAAGTAAGACTTCAGATGTCTCAGGGACTTGTCAAAATTCATCATACCTTTTATTGAAATCCCCTCCCTGCCATTCTCCACTAGTAGGAAACTGAAAACAAAGTCTCAGGAAATGTCCTCATTTTTATCAAAATCCTTGCCTTGGCAATATTCTGGGAGCGATCAGAAGCCCTCAGCATTGTCAGAGCTTCATGAGCATTTCACTCCCCCTGCACTCGAGATGTTCTGAGCTGTACTCACAGAATCTGTAGGCATTGGGATGTTCCAGCTTCAGGAGATCCCTCCAGGAGCTGCAGCTGCCTTGTCCTGCAGCCAGAGGCTTCCTGAGTCAAGAGCTGGCAATGATTCTGCTCCAGCAACTTCTCAGCACCATCGCAGCCTTGGCTGAGTTTAAGCCTTGTGTGCCTCTGTGCTGTGCCCGGGCTGGCTGCAGGCAGTGCCCCAGCCCTGCTGGGCTGGGCCCAGGAGCTGCTCCTGGCCACAGCTGTCTCTCTGCAGCGCTGCCGCTTGCCAGGAGCCGCCTCTGTGCCAGGAGCCCGGCCCAGCTCAGCAGCACAGACACAGCACAAGGACTCTGATGACCTTCTTGGGGCTTGGTGCTGAGGCCCTGAACATCAGTCCCTGAGAGGGAGCTGAAGAAATCTCTCAAGAATTCAAAGTCAATATCAATCTCCAGAGTTTCCTGAAGTTTTAATGGGTCCCAAAGAGGAACAGTGGTTAAGGCTGCTTTGGAGTGAATCTTCTTGGAAGAACTCCCCTTACTCTTCCTTTTGTCTTTCTTATCAGCTGCTCCCCACTGGCAATCTCCTAGATATCCATGCTGGAAGGCACCCTTGACTCCACACTGCTTGAGCTACACTTGAAGCTCTGAGTGGTCGAGGTTGAAAAAGACCCTGAAGATCACACAGTCCAACCGCAAACTTAACACTGCCTACTCCACTGATCAGGCAGCTCCCCAAATGCCACATGCACGTGACTTTTAAACCTTGCTGAGGGTGCTGACGCCGCCATTTCTGCTAGGCAGCCTGTTCCCAAGCTTGAGGTGCTCTTTATTGAGGGAATCGTTCCTGGAGATCCAATCTAAAGCTCCCGTGGCACAACTTGAGCTCATTTCCTCTGGTCCAAATATGCTTTGTTCCCCGGGCTAATAGAAGGGAGGTTGCAGCTGGCTACAAGCTCCCTTCAGGGACCATCTGCACCGTGTCAGGAGCTTGCGCTGTGAAACCAGCTCCTCCCAGAAGAGAGAAAGGTGATGCTTTTGCTCTGTCGTTCCCGTCATCCAGTGGCAGCAAATGGCTTGTCGGTGGGCAGAAGAGTTTTGGGCTGCCAGGAAGCAGTTCCATGTTGACGCAGTCCTCGCCTTAATTGTGTCTGCCCTCGTGGGGGAGACTTTTTAGAGCCTTTGCCAGGAGTCAGAGACAAACAGGACCTTTGGCTTTCTCAGTCTTCAGATAGTTGTTTATTAAGTCTTATCAGGAAAGTACAAGCCACTGACATGACCCAGACGTAGCATGAAGCAGAGAATGCAGCAAAAGCCGAATTATCAAGATTTCGCAGCCTGTTTAAAGGTAAATTACCCAATGAAAATTTAAAACGCAAGGTCTTTTCACTTCTCTACCACTGTCTAATAAATCATCTAGTCATGCTGGCAGGAACTGAGGAATTCCCTATCAAATCATCCCAGACCACTTCTGCCGCAGAATATGGAGTAGATGGAGGAGAAGAAGAAGGTCTGGAGAACAATAACAATCCTCCATTTGGATGTTTTCTGCTTTTATCTACTTCCTATACTAATAAACGCAAAACAGGGCAAGCGTTACCTGCTGGGGCCTTTTAGAGCTGCCCCCATTGTGACACGTCTCCTGGGATGTCACAGGGGTCACAGCACAGCACAGCCAGGCCAGCACCACCCTTTGTCCCCAGCCCAGCTCAGGCACTCTGTGTAGCCTGAAGCAATCAAAGGCTGGACACACACAAAGTGCAGACCGAACTGCAGGAAAGGTAGGCAAAGAACTATAGGTGTGGTTTCTGTGAGAACCTTCCAGAAGGGTTATAGCTGCAGCTTGAGGAGCTCTTCTGCTGACACAATTTGCAGTGGAGTGGAAGATCTGACCCTAGTGGCTCCATGGGTGTGGTACCTCTAAAGGGCCTCTGTACCTTCACTATGGTTTAGGAGGAGTCGCCACCCATCCTTGGCTCCCTTGGGAGCAGCTGCCACATTCCTGAGCACACAGGACATGGAGAAGACACTGCTTTGTCAGCATTGGAAGTTGTGTCCGCACCTATCTTCAACATCAAAAGCTCACTCTGGGAGTCAGATCCGAAGGTGAAGAGGCCGTGGCAAGAAGCCTGGAACTGGAGACTCCTGTTGCCACATGGACACTGAATGCCCTCCCTTTCTGAGAGAGTCCAATCCCTCGGGGAGCTTCACCCTGTGCAAAGATGCCAATAAATGGCATCTTGAGCATCTTGAGTGTCTGTGCATCACTTTGGTGGGGAATGCAGGCAGCAGTGCTCACTGCTTGTGGCTGCTTGACCTTGGCTGGAAGGAGAGAGAAAATAAGGACCAAAGACTTGTGGGTTGAGACAAGAACAGAGAGATTGCTCAGGCACATCTTGGGGAAACATATTTAATTTGCTACCAGTCAAATCAGAGTGGGATAATGAAAAATAAAACCAAACCTTAAAATATCTTTACCACACCTCTCCCTTCTTCCTGGGCTCAACTGATCACCGTTGCCAATGCTGTGGGCCAGGACTCACACAGCACTTGGGTAGTTCTCTACAGAGTGCGGGCTTCAGTGGATCGGTGCCGCGTTTGTTCCTGCTGGGTCCCTCGTGGACACGCTTAGGTGGCACTCTCCCAGCACCTACGCATGCACACCATCTCACCTTCGCAGGTGGTCGCGAACAGCCACTCACACTCACAGTCTGTGCACGAACCGGAGACAGAGGCGAGAGCGGTTCTCTGCATGCAATTCCGAGGCCTTTAGTGGCAACACAGCCAAAGGGTGGCAGAGGCAAAAAGAACACAAAACCAAAAGCCCCTACCAGTTTGATCCCGAAAACTCTCAAAGGTGGGCGGAGCATCCAATACCAATAGTCTGAGGGCTAGGGGGCAGAGGCAAGGTTGAATGACAGAGCAGGGGCCAATGGGAAAAGGGATGGGAGGGGGGAGAGGGCCAGTGACCAGCAGAATCTAGACAAAGGGAGAGCTTTCAAGCACAGTGTTGTTAGGAGTGACCACTTTGAGGGCAACTTTTAGGGGGATGTAAAGTGCACTGAGCCTCTGCAACATCTCCCCCTTATTTACTTTAAAAGGAGGCCTCCCCCAATTACTTGCAACTAACTAAGGTGGGAACCGTTCTTCCCCTTTCTATGAGCGGGGAAAGTGGATTTTGATTTTAGCAGTGAGGGTCCAGGGTTGTGGCAGTATTGGAAACAATGAATGGATGGCAGAACAACCAGAAACACCCACAAAGCCTCAGGAGGGAGGCAACCCCTCCCCTGAGTTCCCAGTGTCCCAACAAGTCCCGAGTTCCTTTGACAGTGCTGGATGTGGTGGACCTTTCTGGGCTACCGAGGCTGCTATTTCCATGCTCTTCTCAGCCACAGCATCCGCAGCCACAGCAGCGTCTCTGGGTACTTGCTCGCGTTAGGGACATCTAGGAGACAGCAGGGTGACAGGTGCCGGGTTCCATGGGAGAGTTGGGGCCGATGTCTCTGTAAGGGTCTCAAACAAAGTTGTTAAGGATCATGGCAAGATTATTGAAAGGTCGAATCACTCGAGAATACCTGAAACGGGAAATGTTCATTCTCCCTTTATCAATTTCTTTTTTCCATCCCCCCTCTTCAAAAAAGAAGGTAGGTACAGGGTATAGGAAGGGTAAGGCATTATTCGGGCGGGGAAACCATGAGGGAAGGTCAGGGGGGTTCAGGGGGATTTTAAACTGAAACAGTCTGGAGGGGGCCCAAATTAGATGTTCACGTGGCTTGTCACTTGGCGTCGACGTCGCCTCCAGGCGGCACTAGTCACGTCTTTATCTGCTTCAGCGTCAGGGTTATCTGCGTTTTTTCTTGTGTCTTCGGGGGCTGTTATCGGTGGTCCAAGGTAGGGCATGATATTCTTTCCCAGCACCCATTTCAAACCTGCTGGTGTGGAAACACAAGTGTATCCCCTCCCCCAGGTGGGGAAAGTGTCCCTGAATTTGACAGCTCTCTGGATCCTTGACCAGCACTGGCGGCTGTTCCTTTAATTTGGCCTGTGTGGAATTGGTAAAGTGTTGGAATACAGGGGGAGGGGGTGGGTTCTGAGAAGGAGTTGTTTAAGAAATTGATGGTAAAGAGAGCTTTGCAGAGTCTCACAATGGGAGAATTAACCTCTGCACCTCCGCGTTGTTGGTCAAGGACCCTCTGGAGAGTTTGGTGGGTCCTTTCAACAATAGACTGTCCTGTGGGGGAGTGGGGTATGCCTGTGGTGTGCTGGGTGCCCCATTGACTAAAGAAATCTTGCAATTTATTAGAAACATACGCAGGACCATTGTCCATTTTCACTTCTTTGGGCACTCCCAGGGTGGAAAAGGCAAGGAGAAAGTGTTTTATCACGTCTGTTGCCTTTTCTCCCGCAGGGCAGATGCAAAGATGGCTCCAGAGAAAGTGTCTACTGACATGTGGACATATTTCAGTCTCCCAAACTGGGGAACATGGGTGACATCCATCTGCCAAAATTGGCAGCTGCTGAGGCCGTGGGGGTTTACCCCTGTGCCCAAAGATGGTACCTGATACTGTTGACAGCTAGGGCACGTCGCTACAATTGCCCTTGCCCTTCCTTCCTTCCTTCCTTCCTGCCTTCCTGCCTTCCTTCCTTCCCTTCCTTCCTTCCCTTCCTTCCTTTCTGCCTTTCTTTCCTTTCCTCTCTCCCTCCCTCCCTCCCTCCCTCTGTCCATCACATGGGACAGGGGAGTGGGAGAGATTTAGGATAAGTTTTTGGCTTTCTACTCCTGTCCCTCCTGAACACTTGCAGTGATTGTAGGCTGCAAAAGCAGCCTGTTTGTGGAAAATACATGGAAAACCTGCAGATTTATTCTTAAATTGTTGATCTATCTCTCCATTCTCAATCCTTCTTCTTTGTTTTGCACTTTGTTTACTCTCTGTCTATTTGGTCCTTGTATACTGAAACTGATCAACTCAGGTGAACAGGGAGGGAAAGAAACAGAAACATGAAATGGGGAAAGAGTTGGTGAGAATCCTTTGTAAGAAATGGCACTGGTATAAGAGGCGGGGAGATTCCCTTTCTTCCTGTTGAGAAAAGAAAAGTGGAGTGAAGGACATCCAGATTTCATAGCAAAAATCCCCACGTACACTTCTTAGGCAGAGACAGTAAATGCTGGCCCTGGGCATGTGCTCCAGGAATGACAGTGGGGAGGAAGACAACCTAGTCCTGTGTCTCAGCTCATGCAAAGGGCCCGTCCAGGAGCAGCGCAGGGAAGACGAGGAGCAGCAAGAGCGCGGCCCTGGGCTGGCTGAAAGGGGACTCCTGGGCCCATGGGCAGAGTGGGGATACATGAAAACCATCAGGGTCACAAATTCCTGCCTCAGGACCCTTCCAAGACTCCTTGGGGATTAAGCATCTGGATAGGACACCAGGACTGCTGCTTCCAGGCTGAGCACCATCCCTTCTGTGCTGCACAGATCGTCTTTCAGTGCCACAAACAGTTCTCAGCCTTTTCAGAGTATTTCTGTAGCATCGTGACAGACACTAAATAAGAAAGAAAAAGAGGTCTGTATGGTTTCTCCAAGACCAAAAGAAGTGATTTATATATGCAATTCACAGCCCAAAAAAGCCATCTATTGAAATAAATAGTAAGTGATCAAATGGATCCTGTAGGCTACAACTGGATTATATCCAGAGAAAATGTAGAATACAGTTTTGTAAAGTCGTTTTTAAAGCTTTAAGTACAGTTACATATTTAGGGATAGCCGTTCCTCAGGCCTCTGTCTTGCAACACATTCTCCTGGCATCTCTGGGAAATTCTCTGACACTTTCTGTGCCATAAATCAAGTCTCTCCTGATGGGAGAGAATTTGCTGAAAGTCCTTGCAAGGAGTTTGAGAGATAAACTGAGACTTTTCTTTTGTTTCAATGCTTCCAGATAGTTGTTTATTAAGTCTTATCAGACGAACAGAGCTACTTGCGTGACCCAGGTACAGCATAAAAGGAAGAAAAGTAGGAGTGAGTCGAATTATCAAGAGTTACACGGCCTTTTAAAGATATTTTAACCAATAGTTACTGAAAACGTACATTATTTTCACTTTCCTACCAGTTATTCAGAAACACAACTAGGAACTGTGGAATTTTCTATCCAATCATTCCAAACTACCTTTACTGCAGAATATGGAGTAGTAGAAGAAGGAGAAGAAGGTCTAGAGAACAACAACAGTCCTCCATTTTGATATTTTTTACTCTTATCGATTTACTACAAAGAGAAGCCTAAAACCTCTAAATTTTTCACCCTGTGATAATCTTACATACTAGTCTATCACCTAATTTACACCACAGTATTTTCTAGTTGTTGTCTGACTGTTGGTAATTTTTTCCAAGGTTTGAAGCTAAAACAGTGTTGTTCAGGGGGGTAAGAACCCTTAAAAACAGGCAGAGAAATATTCTTGGCACTCTGGGTTCCTACATTCTCAACTCCACAGACAATGCCCTTCTCCGGGAGTTCCCTGCCAGCCACCAGGTTTCTTTTCCCGGGCACCATATTAGTGAAAGTTCAGGCAGAAACCATTCTGCTGCTTTCATCTGTGCTCCTGAGAAATGAGGCTTTTGTGAGGCCCATTTCACTTTTCTCAGGGAAGAACCCCAGGCCAGTTTGTGTCACCTGAGCTGTGCTTTCCTCTTGCGCTTTCCTGAGCCCGTGGGTGCTGCAGTGTGCACAGGGTGAAGCTCTAATCCCACCTGGCTCCATCTGGCTGGGCAGGCTGTGTCAGCCAGATGGAAAAATGAACGTCACAAGGGCTAAAGAGTGCAAGGAATCCTTCAAAACAAAAAAGCGGGAGTGACACAGTGTCTTGGTGTCTGCTAAGGAAGGCAGAAGCCTCCCTTGAAGTGGCAGATGTAACCCCTTTCCCTCCGAGTTATTATAATTTTGAAATCAAGGGCCATCTTTAGGCAAAGATGTGGGAAATAGGAATAACAGTTCTTTACTATATATATATATAACCAGTCAAACAAAACAACAACAACTATGGCAGTAACAGCGAACAATCACAAACCCAGTCCCAGCCTTCTCGGCTGCCAGGCCCTTTCCCCTCGGGTGCAGTTCCGCTCACAGCCGGCAGGGGCGCTGGCGGCTCCCGGTGAGCAGGGCAGGTGCGATGGCTCCCCCGCGGCTGCAGGGGGCGCTCCGGAGCGAGCTCGGGGAGCACGCGGCATGGGTGGCCTGGGATCCTGGGAAGGGATGGAACAAAGGCTTCACAAACCCCAGACGGCTGGCCTCAGTGTCCGGCTGGAGCTTCTGGAACGGCAGGCTGGAGCAGCAGGCTAGAACGGCAGGGATGAGCACAAATCCCGGGTGGTAGACACGATGTATCCAAGCGGGGAACCCCCCGGAGGTCTAGGCAGGCAGGATGAGCACAGCTACAGTGCAGCGAAGGCTTGAATCAGCAGTGGGGCAGAGCGGCCACAGCCCAGCCTCCAGCGGGGCGGGGAAGGTGGGCCGGGGGTCCTGGGATCTTTCTCCACAGAAAGAAAAAAACGGCCGAAAAGAACCAGGCTCCTCTCCCTGAGTACGCCCAGAGCAAACTGACCCCACACCCAGGTGAAACAAAGGAGTAGCCAGGCCCACCCCACCCCCCTGTAGGTAGCTCTTTTGTCTTTCTTAAGTACAGCCATTTGTCCCCTAGCAACATGCGTATGGGAAAAAATTCCTTGAACAGGAAAAAAAACTAGGACTAAACTAAAACCCCAACACACAGGCAGAGCTTCAGCAGCACCAGCTGACGGTGTAAAATCCCTTAAACAGATGATGTAAAGCTGGAATGGATTGATTCCAGCATCCCAGTGCACCATCTTCTCAGTACCTGCTTATAACATGGTTAAAACCTGGTCCAGGCAGCGCTCCTCTGAACCTCTGGGAACACCAGAGCCCATAAAACACCTGCCAGGCCTCACCAAATCCCAGGCTTGCTCACAGAAATACCACACTTCAATTAAGCAGCACATTTAGAATTTTGCCACTTGTCCTCTTATGTTCTGCGTCCTTGAAAGTGGAAATGTGGCTGGAATTTACTTCATTTTGAAGCTGTGAGAGGGAGGAAGTTACTACCAGCTTGCTTTATTGCACAGAGACTTTTAAGGGATCAACACTGGAATGCAACCATCACGTGCAAGGGTTCTGCTTTACAGCAAGTATCCAGAAACTGACAATCAAAGTAAGTTCCATGGAAACTGGAAACCTTGGGAACTAATACAGAAAGGGCGCCTGGAAGGCCTGAAAACCCAGTATTCATCTTTCTGGAAAGTCACCTTCCGCTGGCTGCATGTACCAGCAGCCAACTTGTGGGAAAACAAGATGGCAATGAGGGACGAATGAGCTGCATTTCATGAAGAAAATCTACTTCTGTTTAAAAGGAAAATGAGATCGATAGAGCAATACCCCTTGGATCTTTCCCCAGTAGAGTCTTTTAGATACATGTGATGTTTGGGTTCTTTCTGGGACTAAGGTCTGCCCAGAGGTCCTGCCTACCTCTATTTGAGCACAGCAGGCTCACCTGAGGTCAGAACTGGCCTTGGAACAGCAGTGGCAATACACCTCTTTCCAACTGACTCGATTCTAGCAATGTCCCAGCAGCAATGGCCGTGCAAAGCTCAAAGAAACAAACCAGAAGATGCCATAGCTGTGCCAAAAGCAGCAGCCTGAAACATTCAGAAAGGATAAATGCATAATCCAGATGGAATTAAGAGTAGCTTCCATTCCATTGAAATAGAAGCCTTTTCAATGGGCATCATGAACACAGCGTCCGAGGCTTTGGGGACACTGGCATGGCACCACCTGGCACAAGGTGCAAGGGCCTTGGAGTGTCTGAGCAGTGTGACACCCAAAGTGTGAGTAGGCAGGACATGCTGCTCAACAAAGATCACTCTCCAATCCAAAGCCCAAGAACAGCAGCACAGAGAGGAGATAAAAACCCCCTGCGGGGAAGGGGAAAGCAGCATAAACCCCTCAGCACTGATTTCCACAGACCACGGCCATCCCTGCTGACCAGGTGTGTGTGGTATTTTATAGCCACAGATGCTGTAGAACATCAGAGTTAAAGATCAACAGCTCTGCATGTGTAGGGACAGTGTTAAATCATGGACTCACAGAGTCGCAGAATCCCTAAGGTTGGAGAAGATCTCTGAGATTATCGAGTCCAAGCTGTGCCCGACCCCCACCGTGTCACCCAGCCCAGTGCCCTGAGTGCCACGTCCAGGCCTTCCTTGCACACCTCCAGGGATGGGGACTCTGAAAGCTCCCTGGGCAGCCCCTGCCAATGCCTGACCAACCTTTCCAGCAAGAAATCCATCCTGATCTCCAACCTGAGCCTCCCCTGTAACAGCTTGAGGCCCTTTCCTCTCATCCTGTGCCTTGTTCACCAGGAGCAGAGCCCGACCCCCAGCTGGCTGCCCCCTCCGGTCAGGGAGTTGTGGAGAGCCAGAAGGTGCCCCCTAAACCTCCTGGAGAAATCCAGGCTGAGCCCCTCCAGCTCCCTCAGCTGCTCCTGGGGCCCCAGACCCTTCCGCAGCTCCGCTCCCTTCCCTGGACGTGCTCCAGCCCCTCCAGGCCTCTCTGGCCGCCAGAGACCCAGAACTGGGCACGGAATTCAAGGGACCTCAGCAGTGCCCAGCACACGGGGGTGATCACTTCCCTGGCCCTGCTGGCCGCACTCCTTTTGATCCAGGCTAGGATGTCATTGGCCCTCTTGGTCTGGGATCTAACCATTGCTATCGGGTTCTCTGCTAATGAATGGATTTAGCACAATTTGGGTTTCAAGTTTAAAAGTGGCCTGATTTGTTCACCCTCTAAACACTGCCATGAAAGCAATCCCTGCATCTCTGATCAATCTCCATATGTTCACTTGCCAAGGGTTGGATAGCACAGATTGCTGTTCAGAACTCCTGGCCTAGCTGATATTTACCATAGGTTCGCCCTATAAGCTCCAGTTCTATGGCCTGGCCGTTCAATACGTGTTACTCTGTGGTTTAAGAGCAGAATCATTTGGTTTCTGATGCAGCTGCAGCCCTGACAGGAGGGTGACAAACAAGGCCACCTGGCCAGGCCCACTCCTGCCAAGGACTGGCTTTTGTGTCAGAGGGGGTTTTTACAAAGACTACAGGCAGCAAAATGGGCATTTCAGCTCCAAGAGCAAGCAGATACATTCAGCTGAAGAATTTCTGAGCCTGAAGTGGAGCCACAGGAAATGTAGCCAAGCAAGTCAACCTTCTCAATGCATGCTCTTTATAAAGGGGGAAACTAGGCCTGCAAAGATGAGGTGCCTGCTGAAAAACAGGGAAAGGCTGGATGGTTTTTGGGGAGACATATGGAATAGTCCCCAACTAAAAAAAAGTCCTTTCCCCACACCAGTTAAAATGTGGTATCACTCTTGGCCAGGAGCAGCTTTTGGCCACCTGGAACTGCTGCTTGGGTGCTCCTTGGCTTGGCTGCATGCCACCAGTGAAAGGCTCAGCTTCCAGGCCGCACTTGTGTCCTCCTGCACTGCAGCATAGTGTGAGTTTCTGTATTTCTGTGGCTACACAGACATCAAATTCCTCATTTCATGGCACAAATCCCCAGGGAAATACTGCCAGGCCCTGTTTATTTCTTCAGGACAAACTACTGCTCCTGGCCTCTCAGAAGTCACAAGCCCACTGCAGCAAGAGCAAAATATACACCTCATATGTACTTCTAGTGCAAGGGACAGCACCATCATTTAAGTTATTTCCACAGTTTATCGTCAGTTGTAATGAGGGATCAGCCATCAAGTAGCTTGGACAGCTTTTCTTGGAGTAAAAGCACCTTGCATGGTGCCTGTTGTTCCTCTGGAGTGATTCTATATGAACACCCAGCAGGGAATCTAGGGACGTATTCCTTAGTCTCCTTCCAGCAAGAATGATTGTCAGAATTGTCAGTGAAAATCTGCCATAAAATACGTGTGGAAATTCAAATGAACCCCAGCAAAGACGAAAGCACAACTGGCTCGGCTTTGGCAAAGATGTTGTAGAACTGGAAGTGACCAAAGTCATCCTGCTCCATGAATGAGGACCAAAGCTGTTCTGGGCTGCTTGTGGTTATAAATTCAGCTGCAAATAAAATGGGATGTCAAGCACTGCGTGATTTCCTCACAGTAAATCACAACAGCTACCTATGAAGCACTGAGTAAATAAGCTTCCAGGAGACTTCCAGGCTCATTGTCATGCCTGATTTTTAAAGTTATCCGGAAACCCTTTAGTTATCTTAGAGATTTCTATCTCTCTCTATCTCATCAGCTTTTCATAAGAGATCCCCTGCAGACACTTCCAGGGCACACTTTAGGAGACATCCTTCTCCTGTTTATGCCCATGCAGCCCATGGCATTGCTGGTGATTTACAGGTGTTGTAAACAGGAGAAGTCCTGTTCCAAGGCACCCCTCAGCACAGGCTTCCCCACACAAGCCCCAGGGAAGGCATGGTGTTAAGAAGGGACACTTGTCTAGTGCCAGTGCCCTCACCTCTGGGCCTGAGTGAGCCTATGTGTAAATCACCAGCCGGTGATGAGGACTCAAGGTCCACAACAGGCGCATTTCAGAGAGTTTGATCTCGGACCAGCCTTGCTCCAGTCTTGGAGACCAAATACCCATGAAGGGCTGGAGTATTTCAGTGTCTCTTAGGCTTTAGTCTCATTCAAATGGTTTCCTTTGCCAAGTGATTATCAGCAAAACACTGAAAAGCCTTTCAAGTGTGCCTTTTCCTTGTGGTACCTTTTACCTAAGAATACCACCACGGGTTCATCACATAAAAGGTACGAACTGCTGAAATGCTGTGAATTGCTGTGAAGTCTGGGCTGAAGCTGGGTTTAGATGTGACTGTGGTCAGGATGCCCTTAGGGCCAGCTCTGAAGTTATAGGAACTGGTACTGGAAGCTTGACTTAACAGTGGCACTGGCTAAGGGAGTCAGTCTTTACATGCTTAGGAATATTTCACCTGACTGCCTGCTGCTTTTATGGGCACAGGTGTAGTTACAGGTGCTTGAGGCAAAGCACAGTGGGCAGATTCCTGTTCCCATTCCCACCTTGCTGCAGGACACTGGCAGAACGTGGTTGTTTCTGTTACAGAGTGGTTTTCACAGGCTGGACTCCCTGGGCTTGCATTAGAAGGAAAAATAAGGAGGGTCACAGCGGCACTGGCATAAATTCCCAGCCATGTCTTAACCCCAAAGGGGTGCTGCTTAGTCATTCCAGGCTAGATTAAATGGATTTATAGGTTCTAAGAGAGTGTCTTGCTACCACAGGGAGCCTGACACACCAGGAGCTCAGGCTGTGCCCACCCACTGCCAGCCCAGCCCCACCTCGCTCCCTCACATCCCAGGCAGGCAGACTCCATTGAGGAAAAGTCATTTCTGCTCGGTTAAAACAGGCGTGCAGGTTAAGAAACAAAGACAAATGAAACCACTCCTCCCACTGCCCACGCTCTCCTCAGGCTGGAGAGTGAAATCAGTGGATGTGCTACAGCTTAAAAAAAGTGTGTTTTCACATCATGCACAGCTGTTAAATTGTAGAAGGCATATCACTGCAGGATAAAATTTATTTATAAACGATGACAAGTTGTAAAGAATTGTGGAAAATGTTCCAAACTAATCCAAGAGCATGATTTTCTTTGTTTCTCTCAACTCTGATAATTTCACCCTCACCAGAGAATTCCCTTCTAAAATCAGGAGAGAGGGCCCACCGAAAAATGCAGAGGCTGTTGCACATGTGACGTGTGCAGCACTAAGTTTAGGATAAGTGTGATGTGAAAACTCCGGACTCGTTGGGAAATTGGTTTCCCTTTCAGCATAGTTAAGAATTCCATCATTTGCCCCTTTATATTGCAGAGCAATATAAACACAAGAGAAGTCACATGGTTCAGGAGGCAAAGGAAAAAACTCCAGAGATGAGCTGTTGGACTCCAGTTCCAAAAGGGGCTGAAAGGCTCACATAGCTCCCATTTAAACTGGGAAATTCCAAGAGTAAATGATGGTGACTATTGCAATTTAGGAGGGTTTAGATGGGCTATTAGGAAGGAATTGCTCCCTGTGAGGGTGGTGAGGCCCTGGCACAGGGTGCCCGGAGAAGCTGTGGATGCCCCTGGATCCCTGGAAGTGTCCAAGGCCAGGCTGGATGGGGCTTGGAGCAACCTGGGCTAGCGGAAGGTTTCCTTGCCCATGGAAGGGGGTGGCACTGCATGGGCTTTAAGGTCCCTCCCAAGCCAAAGCATTCCATGATTCCATAATTCTCTGCTTCTACAAACTACTGTGATACCTTTCCCATCAGTGTAGAGAAGTCAAGTCCCTCCTGCTTAGAGATCCTAAGGATAACATTTGATGTGTTTGTGTCATTTGTTAGAATTTATGTCATGGCCGTGGAACAGAAGGAGATTCCTCTAAAACAAAATACTGGGATCTTAACATCTTTAAATGTAAAAGTTTTGTGTGTGGCATCTACAAACGATGACTGTGAATGAGGCTGCATGTCACACTCTCCAGTATTAATTGCTGCTGCTGGGGTCCATGCTCCCCAGCGGCTCCTCATCATCTTCTGATTGATGAGTCATCTCTGGCTCTTTTCCCCTGCCCACAGCTGGTCCCTTGTGTAACAGCCTCCTTTTGTCACTTACTTGCTTAGGTGTTTTTGAAGGAATGTGGGCTGCAATTAATTTATTGATGTGTTTGTCTCCCCCAAACTGTACCTCCAGTTGAATCAGAAGCTGTTCCTCCTATTTTGTCCACACTCGTTTGTGGGCTCCTCAGGCAGAGATGCCCTTGGGGTGGGATGCAGCAATCCTCTTCTGGCTCCTGATAACAGGATGAGCATGTCTTTCGTGTTGTCCCAGGCCGATCTCTGTCAAAAAATCCCTTCCACATACCTCACAGATCCACTCCCCTGCTGGAGCCGTTTTTGTGGCTCCCCTGCATTTGGGATAGTGACAAGCAATACCGTGATGGTTCAGACTCTCCTTACCGCAGCCAGCACACCGAATACAGATCTTTCTTTTCATGTGGGCTCTCTTCAGGTGTTCAATCAAGTCCAACACACGGTCCGCCCGGGTCCCACAGCATGGACAGGATGGATTTTTGTCGGGAATCGTCACCGTCAGGATGTCCTCCGGGGCCGAATCCGTGCTGTTTGCCGGTCTGCGTGGGGACGTTCTTGCTGTGCCGTCCTTTGATTCCTCATCGTTTCTTCTGCCGCTGTTCTCTCTGATCTCCAGGAGGCAGCTGTTCCTTCCCATGTTGTGTTTAGGTGAGAGATCTTCATATACCCCCATGTACTAGTTTGAAAGCAAACCAGTGAGAGACTCCAAGTCAGAACTGCAATTGAATAGGAAAATTAAAATAAATGCAGTAGTGCAGAAACACTGACAGAGTCAGGACACAACCTGATACCCTGTCAGGGTGGTGGGAGCAGTCTGATTCAATGGTGGCTGCAGTGCTCCTGAAGTGATGGATGTGGTTCTGTTGAAGCGGTGATCCTGTAGAAGGGTCTGGTCTTCCTCTGAAGGTCCAGTGGTGGTTATGTAGCTCCTGTCCTCTGGGAATCCACTAGGAAAGGCTGGCTGTGATGTTCCAAACCTCAGATTATATCCAGATAGGAATGCTTGGCTCCTCCCCCTGGGCGGAGGATCTCCCAATGGGCTGATGTAATCTTATGAGTCATGCAGTGTGGCCTTGATGGCCCATTAACAGAACATATGATATGGAGGGAGTTATCAGGGACATGCGATGGAAGAGATAAAGAACATATCCCCACCTAGTTTTAACAGCTTGTGAAGATGGTGATACAATACATCCTTTTGGTTACATGTTACACTGTAACCTAAGACACTCCCGCAGCCTGGAAAAACCCTCCCACCACACAGTAAAATGAATATTTTCATTCGTCAAATGAAAAAAACCAAATTATAAAATTTCAGTCTCACCAGTTCTGTTTCATTTTTTGTAACGAGCAATGCAGGGATACTGAGATGTTTATTGCAAGAAACAAGGTGGTTTTCTACACTTTTTTTAAGACACAGTATTTCCTGATATGGTATTTTTCACTAAGTGACCTATCACACATTGCCACATCATCAACACACTTTCTTAATTGTGGTAGCCTGTTAACCCCCTGATTCTGTGATGCCATGTTCCCTGCCCTAGCCTTGGCTACTCCCCTGGTTTCTCCCTATTGTCTCCTGTACCCCAACCGTGCCCAGGGACTGCCCTTGGGCCCCTGACAAAACCACCCGGCACCCAGACCACGAGGTCTCTCTCTCTGCCTCCGAGGGTGACGGGACAAGATGTGAATAAAGCCATCTTACCGCTCTCATGGGAGACCCTTCTCTACTTCCTTTATCACCACTGCGTTGTCACACTGCTAGGTGCCGGAGCCAGATTGAGGGGCTGTCCGAAATGTACTTGGGGATGTGACTAGTCGCATGGCCCTAGGTAATCCCCGCTGTGCTTACAGGGAGCTGCAGCCTGCTAGGCAGAGTCAAGTGGTTACAACACTTAATGTCCTATATGGGGGTGATCACACATTGCTCACTTGTCTGGCAGGCTCGGGCAGGCTCCTCTCCATAGCGCACCAGCCGTGTGGCATTTCTTTCCTCCAAGGTCAGGCGGAGACAAGCTTCTCTGTGCTGCCACAGCATTCCACAGGCACATCCCACAGCCTGTAGCTCAATTCCATTTTATCTCTCTCTACAATTTTCTACCAAATCGTTAGGGGGCAGATTGCAAATTTTTGGAAATTTATCGGTCAGGGGTCTACGCCCACCTTTTTGGACACCAGGTCAATAAAGCCCAAAGGACAGTCCAGTGACTGTTGATACTTGGAATAAATATATCGACAGCCCCATTTTATGGATCTAGAAAATTTTAGACAAGATTAAGTTAGAGGGAGGATTAAATGAGCAGTGGACCCCTCGACCACTTGCCAATCTAGCCCAGCACAAACTGGTAGGCTACGTTTAGGGTAAAAAGCTACACAGGTCTTACCTTCAATTTGTTTCACTGTTTGAATTATATCGTTGGCTGGTGAATCCAATGGTATTTCACTGGTGCAGAGGTCGGCTTCATTACACTTTGCAGGGTATCCAGCAGGACCACGAGAAGCTACAACCTCTGCAGCGATGTCCAGTTCATAAATAAGCTCTTGTCTTAATCTTAATGACTTTTCCCCTATCTAAGTAGAAAAAATGCTGGAACCATAGATATTTACCTTTCTTGATGGCTCTCTTTTTCATTCATTTCTGGGAAGGTCTTCTCAAGTTACTTTCCTGTGTCCCCGTTTTGTTGTTATCTCAGGTAATTTTTCTTATCTGGCTCATTATGTCCAGGCATCGTAGCAGTCCTGTGCTGACTCATTCACTATTTTTGTGATGTCCTGTCTGTCAGCCAATTTCCTGAATGCCCATGGATCGTGTTAAGTTTCCATGCTGATGGCCACTCCCTGAAAGTCCTCTGATAACAAGCCTGCAGTTGCCCCTCCCTTGGCAGCTCGATGTATCCCAGCTGTTCCTCACCCTCACCTGATTGATGACTCATCTCAGGTTCCTTTCCCACACCCACAGCTGGTCCCTGGGCAGCAATCTCCTTTTATCACTGATTTGTTTGGCTGTTTTGGATGGAATGTGTTCTGCAATAAGTTTATTGATACTTTTGCTGCCCCTGAACTGTACCTACAGTTTTAGCAGCACTTGTTCCTCTTCCTTAGTCCAACATCTCTTGTGGGCTCCTTGGGCAGAATTTTCCTCGGGGCAAGAAGCAGCAATTCTTTCCTGATGCCTAACCAGGGGGTGTGCCAATCTTTTGTGTTGTCCCAGGCCAGTATGATGTCATGATGATTTTTTGCCTTTTCCTCTATACCCCTTTTATATACCTTTTTATAACTTTTGTATTCTTAGTGGATTTTTTAGCCTACATTCTTAGACTTATTTGTCAAGCTAGGAGACCAAACATCTTAGAATATTCATAGTTAGGGATCAGAATCCCCAGATACCAAGGTCCTCTCCAGAACTCATTTTGTAAACTAAGATGGAACCATCCAGAGGGAAGGTTCCCTGGGGAGGGGGGCTCATTCAAGCTCGTCATTGGGGAATCTTTGATAGATATGCTAATTAGTAAGACCTGTAATGTTATACCTGATAAATTGTGTGTGTGCATTGCCGTGTGCATTTTGGCGCATTCCACCTGGACATGGTGCAGCTAAGGATCCTTAAAATAAATACATGATTCGTTAAATCCCGATATCCACGGACAAAAGACCCTCTAACTAATTAAAGTTAGAAAGTGGTATGTTTATTCAGGCACCGGTGGGTGGCATGGGACTAGCCTTCTAAAGACATGCCCGCAAAATACAAGGTTTTCCATTCTCTATGTATTACTCAAAGTTTTACATCTTCTACATATGTATGACCCCAGCACCTCCCATCCTCTGTTTTGTATTAAAATGAGATCATTAGTCTTTCACGCATGCGCAGTTTCTCTCTTGAATTGGGTTGGTGGTCTCGAATTGGGTCAGTGGTCCTGAAAGATGAAGTCAGGAGTGTCTTCCTCACAGTGACCTTTTTACCTTCTTGCTTTGGCAGGCCTTCACAACCTCTTGGCGCAGCCTAAGATCTCCTACTTTTGATTAATTACTATGAAACCCAGGTGCTGTTGTTAGTTCTATTGGTTTCAATTAGTTTCAATTTGTTTTGATGACAGTTCACTTATTCTGTTTCTTTTTAGAAACAAAACTTAAAACAAAAATATAATGGCAAATAATGCATCACTTAGCTCTAGCTTAGGCATCCACTAATTGTTAACTTATCTTTTGTTTTTCTACTTTAGATCTTAATTAATATAAATTTCTTCTAATTCTTAGCTAAAATTTTAACCTTCTAGAACCTTGACTCATACAGAGGTAAAATCCCTTTTTCCCTTCTAACCGTGTTTGATTCTTGATTTTAAGACCAGGAAAAGGCATCAAATCTTGGTTTTGAAATCACATCTACATACCTCACATAACCACTCCCCAGCTGGAGCCACTTCTGATGCTCCCCTGCCTTTGGGATACTGACAAGCAATACAGTGGCAGTTAGTGTTTTGCTAACCACATTTAGCACACTGAAAACAAATCCTCCTTTTCCCATGCACTCTCTTCAGGTGTTCAATCAAATCCAAAATATACAAGTCCATCTGGGTCCCACAGCATGGACAGGGTGGATTTTTGTCAGGATTCATCACCGTTGGGATGTCCTCTGGTGTTGAATTGGCACTGTTTCCTGGCCCAGGAGGGGATGTTCCCGGTGTGCTGTCCCTCACGTTCTTGTTGCTGCTCTCACTGTTAAACACTCCATGGGTCTACAGGAGGCAGCTGCTCCCTCCCATGTGTTCGGCTGAGGTGTCAGATGTTCATACACCTCTGGCAGCCTGGTCAAACCCTCCCACCATGTGGTAAAATGAACACTCTCATTAGTGCCAAACATTCCTGAGTTATAAAATTCCAATGTTACCAGATCAATTTCATTTTCCACCAAATTGTGGGGGCAGATGGTAAATTTATAGACAACAGGTGTACCAAATTATTAGATAAGGGTTATATCCCTACATTTTTAGACTCCAGGTGAACCCAGTCCAAAGAGCTGGTCTGGGTGCTGGTCAATACCTGGAATAAGCATCTCAACAGCCCCATTTTACAGATCTGGATTTTGCTAGTCATGAATTCAGGAGAGGAAGGATTAGATCAGCAGTGGACCCCCCAGTCATTTGCCAATCTTTGCCCAGCATGAACCCGTGGGCCACAATTTGGGTAAAAGAGCTCCACAGCTCCTACCTTGAATTTGTTTCACTGTTTATCTGGATATCGTTGGCTGGTGAATCCAATGATATCTCGCTGGAGCAGGAGTTGGCTTCGTTACCCTTCGCAGGGTATCCAGCGGGACCATGAGGAGGTGTGACCTCCGTAGCAATGCTGAGTTTGTAGCTATGCCCTTGTCTTAAGAGAGTCATAGTTACTCCTGCCATTTATCCATGTTTCACTGAATTTCTGCACTTGGACATTCAGATCAGTGGGCAGAAATCACATTGTATTAACATCCACCTCAGGCCTCCACAAAAGCTTTGGGTTTTTTTAAACAGTCGGATTCCCCTTTTCCACACCAGTGCTATGCCGTCTACTTTCAGGGCTGCTCAAGAGCTCTGATGTCACCAGCAGTGACACAAGCTCCTTGGGGATCTCTGTCGCTGCTGCAGTGGCAGCTTCAGACAAAGGCTCCTAGAGCAGCACGGCCACTGAGTCACGAGGGGCACAGAGGGACCCCTGGCTTTCTCAGCTCCTTCTCACAGACAGGACCCTGGGGCGGCTGCATCCAAGCCCAGCCTCACACTGTCACTGGTTTCAGTAACTCAGTCCCACAGGAGTTGAATGTGGCAAAACAGATACATGCAGATAAAGTGAATTACAGAATTACAGAATCTCAGAATAAACTAGGTTGGGAAAGACCTCCGAGATCCTCGAGTCCAACCTTTGACCAACCACTACCTTCTCAGCTAAACCATAGCACTGAGTGCCTCATCAAGTCTTTGTTTAAACACCTCCAAGGTGACTCAACCACCTCCCTGGGCAGCCCATTCCAATGTCAAACCACTCTTTCTGTGAAGAATTTACACAGAGGCTTAACACCCTCTGGTGCAGCTTGAGGCTATGTCCTCTCGTCCTGTTGCTGGTCACCGGGGTGAAGAGACCAACCCCCGCCTGGCTACAACCACCCTTCAGGTAACTCTAGAGCTTTATAAGGTCCCCCCTGAGCCTCCTTTTCTCCAGGCCAAACAGCCCTAGCTCCCTCAGCCACTCTTCATAGGGCTTGTGTTCCAGACCTTTCACCAGCCTTGTTGCCCTTCTCTGCACACATTCAAGCATCTCAACATCCTTCCTAAACTGAGGGGTCCAGAACTGGACACAGCACTTGAGGTGCAGCCTCACCAGTGCCAAGTATGGGGGAAGAATCACTTCCCTGGTTCTGCTGGCCACACTATTCCTGATCCAGGCCTTCTTGGCCACCTGGGCACACTGCTGGCTCGTGTTCAATCAGCTGTCAACCAGCATCCCCAGGTCCCTTTCTGCCTGGCCACTATCCAGCCATTCTGTCCTGTGGATACAAAAATGCTGCTAGTGAGGATTTTCTTGGTATTTTCTAAGTCCGTGAGAGACTTTTCTCTCACAAAGAAGAGGTAGCAGAGTTATGTAAACAACCAAACGACCTGCAACCTTGAAAAGTCTTGTTTATGGTATAGTCAAAAAATATTTCGACAATGGATGTTTTAGGATTTTAGCCAATCACCCCCAAGGGATGGCTGATCCTTGTCCAATTAGACTATGAAGAAAAATATCTATAAAAGAGTTTGTAAAATAATTAAATAAATCAGTCTTGCTGCACAATTCCTGCCTGCTGGACCTTCTCTCCTCCTCATCCCTATGGCTGCAGGACACGGTGATATACCCTAGGGCCCAGGCCTGCAGTAATACTGTCCCCAGCCTGTAGCACTTCAGGGGGTTGTTATGGCCAAAGTGTAGGACCTGGCACTTGGACTTGTTAAATCTCATATTATTAGATTCAGCCCATCTATCCAGCCTGTCCAGGTCCCTCTGCAGAGCCCTCCTGCCCTCCAAAAAATCAACACTCACTCCCAGCTTTGTCTTGTCTGCAAATTTACTGATGGAGGACTCAATCCCCTCATCCAGGTCATCAATGAAGATATTAACCAGGACAGGGCCCAACACAGATCCTTGGGAGTTACCACTGGTGAATGGCTGCCATCTGGATGCAGCACCATTCATCACTACTCTCTGGATCTGGCCGTCTAGCCAGTTCTTGACCCAACAAAGAATGAACATGTCCAAGCCATGGGATGCCAGCTTTTCCAGGAGGATGCTGTGGGAGATGCTGTCAAAAGCTTTGCCAAAGTCCAGGTAGACAATGTCCACAGCCTTCCTCGTGCCCACCAGGTGGGTCACCTGATCATAGAAGGAGATCAGGTTGGTCAGGCAGCACCTGCCCCTCCTAAATCCATGCTGGCTGGATCTTATCCCTTGGCCATCCTGTAGATGCCACGTGATGGCACTCAAGATGATCTGTTCCATAATCTTACCAGGCACTGATGTCAGGCTGAAAGGCCCGGAGTTTCCTTGATCCTCCTTCCAGCCCTTCTTGTGGATGGGGTCACATTGGTGCCTCCAGTCATCTGGGACCTCCCCGGTGAGCCAGGACTGATGGTAAATGATGGATAGCAGCTCTGCAAGGTCATCTGCCACTTTCCTCATCAGCCTAGGATGGACCCCATCCAGTCCCATAGACTTGCCAGTATCTATGTAGCTCAGCAGGTCTCTCACTGCTTCTTCCTGAATTGCTCCCTGACCCCATCCATCAGCTCAGGCCAGTTGTCCTGAGGACAACCTGTCTTAATGATGAAAATTGAGGCAAAGAAAGCCTCCCTAATTTTTTTCCTACATGACCTAGCTACATCCTTAAACATTTCCTGTTATCTGCCCCTCTTTTCCAAAGGTGATACATTCTCTTTTTCTCCCTTAGTTCCTTCAGAAGTTCATTGCTCATCTAGGCTGGTAGTCTTCCCTGATGGCTCGTCTTTCAGCACATAGGGACAGCCTGCTCCTGTGCCTTCAAGATTACTTTCTTGCAGTACATCCATCCTTCCTGGACCCCTTTATTTTTAAGGGTTGTTTCCCAAGGAACTTTGCAAATCAGCTTCTTGAAAAGGCCAAAGTCTGCCCTCCAGAAGTTCAGCGTGGAAGTTTTGTTAGTGCCCCTCCTTTTTTCACCAATTATTGAGAATTCTATTATTTCATTATCATTGTATCCCAAATGGGTGGCCTCCAACCACCACATCTCCCACCAACTCTTCTCTCTTCTTAAACAGCAGGTCTAGGAGAGCCTTACCCCAGTAGGCTCACTCACCAGCTGAGACAAAAAGCTGTCCTCCATACACTCTAAGAACCTCCTAGACTGCTTCTTCTCCACTGTGTTGACTTCCCAGCAGATATCCAGCAGTCTCCTACAAGAACAAGGGCTGGTGATCTTGAAACATTTTCCAGTTGCTTATAGAATAGTTTGTCCACCTTTTCATCCTGGTTGGGTGGTAAGAGATTCCCACCAGGATGTCGGCCTTGTTGGCCTTCCCCTGATTCTTACCCACAGGCACTCAAATATATTGTCATCAATCTCAAGTTCCATGGTGTCAAGATCCTCCCTAATATAAAGAGCCACCCCTCCCCCTCTTCTCCCTCTCCTGTCTCTTCTGAAGAGATTATAGCCATCCACTGCATTGTTCCAGTCCTGTGAGTCATCTGACCACGTTTCTGTATGTGACCACATCACAGCTTTGCTGCTGTACCATGGCTTCTAGCTCTTCTTGTTTGTTACCCACGCTGCATGCATTAGTGTACATGCACCTCAGCAGGGCTGCTGATTTTACTCCTGACTCTGGCTTACCTCTCTTGGTCTCATCTCTCAAGAGCCTGGTTGCATCCCCTTCCCCCTTCAAACCCTCTCGATCAGCCCCACCAATTCATGTGCTAGAATCCTTTTGCCCTTATCACACAGACAGAGCCCATCTGACTCAAGCAGGCCTGGTGCCATAAAAGTTGCCTTGTGATCACAGAACCCAAAATTCCGCTGATGGCACCAGCCCTTAAGCCATTTATTCATGTTGCGAGTTCTCCTGTTCCTTTCATCATTCATCTCTGCTACTAAAGGAACCAAACAGAACACCACCTGAGCTCCTGCCCCATCAACCAATCTACCCAGAGCCTTGAAGTCCTTTTTTATTGCCCTGGTGCCCTTCTTGCCAGCCTCATCACTGCCAGCGTGGACAAGCAGCAGTGGGTAATAATCACAGGACTGAATCAGCTCAGGGCATCTCCCAGTGATATCTTGAATCTGGGCCCCAGGGAGGCAGCAGACTTCCCTGTGTGACCGGTCTGGTCAACATACAGGGTCTTCTGTTCCCCTCAGAAGGGAGTCACCTGCTACCACTACCCTTCTTTTCTTTTTCATGCTAGAATTTGTGATCCATCTCAAAAACAAATTGTAGTTGGGAGAGTCTCCCAGCAGATTATTTTCTTCTGTGTCATCTGCCTGACCCTCTGGATCCAGGGCCTTGTACCTATTCTGAAGCAGCAACTGGGAGGATGAGGGGGATTGGGAGGAAATTTTATTACCTCCCGAAACAGGGACTTTTTTCCATTACCCCTCATCTATAAGGTCTCTTCCTTCTGTTTGATGGTCAGAGGTGTGGAACTCCTCTGAGTCCTGGCTGACTTCTCTAACAGACGGAAGGATGTAACTCTACCAGTCTAGTTCCCTTTCAGTCTCCCTAATACTTCTAAATCTTTCTACTTCCTCCTTAAGCTCTGCCATCAGGAAGAGGAGATCATTCACCTGTTCATACCACATGCAACAATCTTTTGCACTACCCTCTGGTACTGCCACCAGGCTCAGACATTCCCTGCAGACAGTGGCTTGGACAGCTATGTCCCCCTCTGGGGGCTCTGTTCGTATTATTATACTTTTACTGACAGTAGCTTTTGACTGAAAACCATTGCTAAAATAACGAGAAAAAAAACACCACTACCCGAACACAACTGACTACAAAAACTGTGGCTGCAACCCTGCCTGCTTGTCCTGCATGGGCAAGCGCTGCGCAAACTGCTGTGCCACAGCTTCACAAATGTGACACATTGTCCTAGGTTACAATGTAAGATCTGCCCACAAGCATGTATTTTATCACCATCTTCATGAGCTGTTAAAACCAGGTGGGGCAGTGCTCCCTGCCTCCTCCCTCAAGACTATGTCCTGTTAATGGCCCATCCGTGCCTTATCTTGTGACTCATCATTCCATTGTGAGATGCTCCAGCCAGAGGGAGAAACCAAGCATCCCATCCTGGATATAAACTGCAATTTTGAAGACCACAGGCAGCCCTTTCCACTGGATTCCCACAGGACAAGAGCTACATACCTACCACTGGACTTTCTGAGGAAGACCAGATCTTTCTACACAGGATCACTGCTTCAACAGAACCACATCTGTTCACTTCAGGAGGACTGCAGACACCACCTTATCAGATTGCTACTGCTACCCTGACTAACAGGGTCAGGTTATATCTGATTCTGTCAGTTTAAATCAGTTTTATCCCTGCCTTGTTTTATATATATATAAGTAAAGAACTGTTATTCCTATTTCCCATATCTTGGCCTGAAAGCCCCTTGATTTAAAAATTTTAATAATTTGGAGGGAAGAGGGGTTGCATCTTCCATTCCAAGGGAGGCTCCTGCTTTCCTTAGCAGACACCTGTCTTTCAAACCAAGACAGATCTTGGTGCCCAACGTGCAGCCTGAGGGCATTAAGGAAAAGGAATAACAGTTCCTGGGTAACTTAATTCTGTGTGCTGGGTATAGGAACCTTTTTAGACGGCACCATATGGGCTAGCTTACCCTGGTTCGGGTGTCACGTGTTCATCGCTATATCTCTCCCCTTTGTGTCTCCTTATCTAAACATGGGTCCTCTGACTAAGGCTACTGTGGCTGCTATCCAGTTGGTGCTATGGGTTGATAAGGTGAGGAATTAATGGGTTTTTAATTTCCTCTTGAATGTGGGCACATGGATAAAAAGCTATCACACACTAAAGGTATGGTTTTGGGGTTGCGTTAACAATGGTACCTTCTGTGAGGAAATAACCCCGAGGGAAGTTTTCTCCCAACCCTTCCAGCAGTTCTTTGGGCCTACTCCACTAGTTTTCGAAGGGTTTAGATTTCCCCTAGCTACTAGCCAAGTGTTGTTGATAGCTTTACTCTGTCTGGTGTTGTTGATAGTTTTACTCTATTTAACACTCAGGAATAGGGTGAAATTGACTTGTATAACTACCCAGACACCTGCCCCAGAGTCTAGGGATGCTGCCCCAGAACCTGACATGGCCCCAGAGAGTAGAGATCCGACTCCAGAGACTAGAGATCCTGTCCCATGGCCTGATACTGCCCAATAGCCAGAAATGGACCACCTGAACTGGGTGGGGGTACTGATGAAGGGGATGCAGGAGATGCGCCAGGAGATGGGCCAGGTGCGCAAGGAGTGTGCCAGGAGATGGGCCAGATGAGCCAGGAGATATGCCAGGTGCTGAGGGAGTACACCTCCCCAGCTAGTGAAAAACCCTCTCCCTGCCCCAAAGAGGGTGAGTCTGATGGTGCAGCAGTGGAACCCACGGATGTTACAATCGTCCAGGTTCCAGCTGAACCACAAAGGCAATCACAGCCAGCAGCAGTCGCCCCTGTGCAAAGGAGGACGTATAAGACCAAATCAGTACGACCAGTTAATGATGATGGGCAACCAGGGCCCTCACAACCAGCAGGAGAGCCAGAGCCAGAAATCATCACTGAGTGCCTGTCGTACGACAGTCTCCATGGTATGCGAAAAGACATTGTGTGAAGGGGGCATGCGCCTTATACAACCTGGCTGCTTTGGGTTTGGGATCTTATGGGTACAGGCGTGCAACTGGATAGTGGTGAGGCAAGGTATTTGGGTTCCTTGATCCAGGACCCGGGTGTGGACCATTTGTGAGGGAGCCAGGGCCCCTTTCTCTCTGGGAGCGGCTCTTAATGAGTGTGAGAGAAAAGTTCATTCACAAAGAAAGAATGCAGGAGTACCATCATAGAATGCAGTGGAAGACACTTGAGGAAGGGATCCAGCAGCTAAGAGAGGTGGCAGTATTAGAGGTACTCTTTGGGAAGGATGGACAGCATGATAATGACCCCGATAAGGTCAGGTGCACAGGACAGATGATGTAGAACCTGGCAAAGCTAGGGCCATCGCAATACACCACCTTCATTGCAACGATTGATGCTGACAATAAACGAGAAACAATGGGCTCTGTCGCCAACAAGCTCAGGAATTATGACAGTATGGTCAATGGTCCGCTGAAAGCTCATGTCTCTGCTGTAGTCCAGGACCTCAAAGAGGAGATGAAGGAGATGAGGGAGGAGATGAGGAAGATCACTGTGGCACCAGTGTGAGTCACAGGCCCCCAAGTCAGAGCCCGTCATCCCCCAGCCAGAGAGAGAGAGGGTACACCCCACAAACTGAGCTGTAGTATTTTCTGTGTGACCACGGGGAAGACATGAGAAAGTGGGATAGGAAACCCACTTCTGTCCTGGCAGCACTGGTGTGTGAACTGAAAGGGGAAGACACTAACCACAGGGGTTCTGCTAAAGTGAAAGTAACCTCAGCCTCCTGTGACCAAGCTGCCAGTTATTACAGGAGGGAAGATGACATGTCAAATCCCCTTGAAGGCACCTCTACCATGTATTCCCAGGGAGGGAATAATAACCAGGGCTAGGGGGGCCCTGCCACTAGCCAGGAAGAGGCACGGGAGAAATGGGTTTTTTGGACAGTGTGGATACAATAGCCTGGCACATCAGAGCCACAAAAATATGATACATTGGTTGATACTGGGGCACAGTGTACTTTAATGCCATTGGGACATGTGGGGGCAGAACCTGTATCCATCGCTTGGGTGACCGGGGGATCACAGCAGTTGACCCTGTTGGAAGCCGAGGTGAGCCTGACTGGGAAGGAGTGGCAGAGACATCCAATTGTGACTGGCCCAGAGGCCCCGTGCATTTCGGGCTTAGACTTCCTCTGGAACGGCTATTACAAAGACCCAAAAGGACTCAGGTGGGCATTTGGGATTGCTGCTGTGGAGGCAGAGGGCATTAGGCAATTGAACACCCTGCCTGGACTATCAGAGAATCCTTCTGCAGTTTGACTCCTTAAGGTGGAAGAGCAACAAGTGCCAATCGCCACCTTGACAGTGCATCGCTGGCAGTATCAGACAAATTGAGATGCTGTGATCCCCATCCACAAGATGATCCGTGAGCTAGAGAGCCAAGGGGTGGTCAGCAAAACCCACTCACCCTTCAACAGCCCCATCTGGCCTGTGTGCAAGTCTGACGGGGAATGGAGATTGACTGTGGACTATCGTGCCTTGAATGAAGTGACTCCACCATTGAGCGCTGCTGTGCCGGACATGTTGGAACTCCAGTATGAGCTGGAGTCCAAAGCAGCAAAGTGGTACTCCACTATTGACATTGCCAATGCATTTTTCTCCATTCCTCTGGCAGCAGAGTGCAGGCCCCAGTTTGCCTTCACCTGGAGGGGTGTGCAGTATACCTGGAACTGACTGCCCCAGGGGTGGAAGCACAGTCCCACCATGTGCCATGGACTGATCTAGGCTGCACTGGAAAAGGGTGAGGCTCCAGAACATGTGCAGTACATTGATGACATCATTGTGTGGGGGAACACAGCATCGGAGGTATTTGGGAAAGGAGAGAAAATCATCCAGATTCTCCTGGAAGCCAGCTTTGCCATCAAGAAGAGCAAAGTCAAGGGACCCGCCCAAGAGATCCAGTTCCTGGGAGTAAAGTGGCGAGATGGATGGCATCAGATTCCCACTGAGGTCATCAAAAAGATCACTGTGATGTCTCCACCAACCAACAAGAAAGAAACACAAGCTTTTCTAGGTCCCATAGGTTTCTGGAGAATGCACATTCCTGAGTACAGCCAGATCGTGAGCCCTCTCTACCTGGTTACCCGCAAGAAGAACCATTTCCACTGGGGCCCTGAACAGCAATAAGCCTTCGCCCAGATCAAGCAGGAAATTGCTCAAGCCGTAGCCCGTGGCCCAGTCAGGACAGGACCAGAAGTGAAGAACATGCTCTACTCTGCAGCCGGGAACAAGGGTCTGTCCTGGAGCCTCTGGCAGAAGGTGCCTGGGGAGACTCGTGGCCGACCACTGGGATTCCGGAGCTGAAGTTACAGAGGGTCTGAAGCCAACTACACTCCAATAGAGAAATAAATCTTGGCACCTTACGAAGGAGTCCAAGCTGCCTCGGAAGTAATCGGCACAGAGGCACAACTTCTCCTGGCACCCTGACTACCGGTGCTGGGGTGGATATTCACAGGAAAGGTTCCTTCCACACATCACACCACCAATGCTACTTGGAGCAAATGGATCGCCCTCATCACGCAGCGTGCCCGAATTGGAAACCCAAGTCGCCCTGGGATCTTGGAAATAATTACAAACTGGCTGGAAAATGGGACTTTTGGGTTATCTTCTGAAGAAGAAGAGGAGCAGGTGATGCATGCCGAAGAAGCCCCACCATATAACGAGCTACCGGAGAGTGAAAGACAACACGCCCTCTTCACTGATGGTTCCTGCCGAATTGTAGGCGCTAGCCGGAAATGGAAATCCGCTGTATGGAGCCCCACACGACAAGTTGCACAGGCTACTGAAGGAGAAGGTGGATCGAGCCAGCTTGCTGAACTGAAAGCCGTCCTTTTAGCTCTGGACATAGCTGAAAGAGAGAAGTGGCTAAAGCTCTACCTCTACACTGATTCATGGATGGTGGCCAATGCTCTGTGGGGTTGGCTGGAAAGGTGGAAGAAGGCAAACTGGCAGCGCAGAGGAAAACCAGTCTGGGCTGCTGATGAGTTGGAAAGGCACTGCCACTCGGGTAGAGAACCTATCCATGAAGGTCCATCATGTAGATGCTTACGTCCCCAAGAGCCGGGCTAATGAGGAACATCGTAAAAACAAACAGGTAGATCAGGCTGCGAAAATAGAGGTGTCTCAGATATAGACTTAGATTGGCAACATAAAGGCAAGTTGTTCTTAGCTTGAATGGCCCATGATGCCTCAGGCCATCAAGGCAGAGATGCCACCTATAAGTGGGCACAAGATCGAGGGGTGGATCTAACCAGGGACAGTATCTCCCAGGTGATCCATGATTGTGAGACATGCGCTGCAATCAAGCAGGCCAAGCGGGTCAAGCCCCTGTGGTATGGTGGGTGGTGGTCCAAATACAAGTGTGGGGAGGCCTGGCAGATTGATTACATCACACTGCCTCAAACCCACCAAGGTAAGCACTATGTGCTCCAATGGTAGAAGCCACCACAGGATGGCTGGAGACCTACCCTGTGCCTCATGCTACTGCTACCCTGACTAACAGGGTCACATCGTATCTGACTCTGTCAGTTTAAATCAGCTTTTACCCTGCCTTGTTTTTTATATATATATATATATGTGTGTGTGGATACAAAAATGCTGCTAGCAAGAATTTTTCTTGCTACTTTCTAAGTCCATGGGGTACTTTTCTCTCTCACAGAAGATATTCAAAGTATATAAACCATGAACACCTGCGACTTTGCTGAGCTTTGTTTATAGTACAGTAGAAAAATACTTTGACAATGGATGTTCTAGGATTTTAGCCAATCACCCCAAGGGGTGGCTGATCCTTTGTCCAATTAGACTATGAAGAAAAAAGTCTATAAAAGACTTTGTAAAATAACTAAATAAATCAATCTTGCTGCACAATTCCTGCCTGTTGGATTTCTCTCATCCTCCCTACGGCTGCGGGATACAGTAATATATATATATATATATACACACACACACATATATATAGATTAGTAAAGAACTGTTATTCCTATTTCCCATATCTTGGCCTGAAAGCCCCTTGATTTAAAAATTTTAATAATTTGGAGGGAAGGGGGGGTTGCATCTTCCATTCCAAGGGAGGCTCCTGCCTTCCTTAGCAGACATCTGTCTTTCAAACCAAGACACACGCCCCTTAAGTGCTCATCCTTAGCATCTGCCAGGGGCACAGCAGGATGGAGAAGAGCAGAGCCACGCTGAGCGCAGTATCCTTTATCTTCCTGTCACACTGGGCAGCGCTGGCTGAGGCTGTACCAGGCCAGGAGCACCTTATCCCTACTGGGACTCCTCCCTGTGCCCTCCGCGACAGCCACCAGGCCAAAGCTCGGCTTGGCACAGCCCTCAGGCCAAAGCCCAGCTTGGCACAGCCCCCAGCCCTGGCCACAAGACTGTCCCTGGCACAGAGTCCATCCAGCCTGCGGCACGCATCCAGCCCCCTTGCCTGGCATCCCTCCAGATTTCTGCATGGGGCAGCTGCCCCTGGAAGGGCCCAGGCACCTGGGGGTGCCCAGGGGATTGGCAGGGAGTCAAAGGCAGCTGGGGACCCTTTGGGGACACCCCACACTCCAACATAATCCATCTCCTGCTGCCCCTTCCCTCCCAGAGCTTTCCCTGTGGGACACCCCAGAGCTGGCCCCAGCCTCAAACACAACATGTGGGAGAACAACGGGGCCATGGGCAATGCAATCAGCCCCATAACTGGGATCTGCAGTCACTGGAGACAATGGGGAGCACTGGGGGATGGTGATCAGCTGCACACAAGGCTGAGACTTAGGGAATGACTCAGGTGTGGCAGTTCCTAAATCTATATCACCCCATTTTCCTGCATTGCACACCTCAAACCGGTCCCATCTCCACCCCTAGGGCAGAGTCCAGAGGGGAATGTCCCCTGCCCTGACCCTCACCCTGTCACACCTGCAGCCACTGGGCCCTCCTGGAGCACCTGAGTCCCGCTCTGCACAGCTGTCCCACATGGGTGATCCCAGGACCCCATCCCCAACAACACCACGACTGCAGCACTGTCCCTGCCTGGGACATGCCCACAGCTCCCCAAAGGCCCTTGTCCCCACACAGTGTCTCTGCAATGCCCTGGCCCTGGGCCTGGGCCAGCACTGGCCCTGAGCAGGATGTGCCCATCTCAAAGGATGTGGGGAAGCCCAACCTGTCCCCAGGTGGCTGCTGAGGGCTATTTGGGCAAATAGAGGTGCCTAGTCAGGAGGAGGGATGTTGGTCCCCTGCCAGCATCTCTGATAAGCCCTGTTTACGCAGGGATTGAGGCACCAGGAAGACATTCAGACATCTTGGGCTTTCTGGAACTGCCTGATTCAGGGTGGTCTGCGTATGGCAGAGCTGAAAGCAGATGGATCCCCAGTGGGGACAACCCCCACTCCAACACAGTCCGTCCTCCAGCAGCCCCCAGATCCAGATACTCCTGTCTCCTGCTGCCCCTTCCCTCCCAGAGCTTTCCCTGTGGGATAGCCCAGAGCTGACCCCATCCCAAAACCTTTTGGGTACAAGTAGAATTGCCACTGTTCCCACTCAGGCACTTTGAGAAAACAGGGGTGGGCACTGGCCCCTCTTCCTGGAGACACAGGACCCCAGAATCAGGGAAAACAGGAATGTGGGAGGACTTTGAGTCAAAGGCAGGCAAGTGATTGGGATCTGCAGTCACTGGAGACACTGGGGAGCACAGGGCAATGTTGATGACCTGCAGACAAGGCTGAGGCTTGGGAAATGCCTCAGGTGTGCTTGTTCACATAAGCAGACCACTCCATTTCCTTTCCTCACAGGTCTCCAGTCTCAGAGTAGAATCCAGAGGGGAATGTCCCCTGCCCTGACCCTCACCCTATCCCCCCCACAGCCACCATGCCCACCCAAAGCACCTGGGTTCCTCTCTGAACAGCTGCTCCACATGCAGGATGCCAGGGACCCCATTCCCAACAAGGTTCTCACTCCAGCACTGTCCCTGGCTGCAATTGGCTGAAGGTCCCCAAAGGCCCTTGTCCCCACTCAGTGCCTCTGCAATGCCCTGGGCTGGGGCCAGCACTGGCCCTGAGCAGGATGTGCCCATTCCGAGGGATGTGGGGAAGCCTGACCTGTTCCCAGGCAGCCACTGAGGGCTATTTGGGCAAACAGAGGTGCCCTGTTGTAAGAGACGGTCCGAAGATCTCTCATCTGCCTCACAACCATCGCCAAAGACAGAGACTGAACACAGGAGTCCTGGCCTGGCTGAGGTGGGATTGTCTGCCAAGTGTTGCCTATGGGTGTGCCCACTGGGAACTGGTACGCATTCCTGAGGAAAATTAGTGCAGGTCGCAATGGACTGCGCCATTCTTGCTGCCCAGGCGGGAAGGACTGCGCTGAAGCGGAAAGGAATGACCTGTCCTGTACACCTCTCCTGTACACCTGTCTTGTACGTCTGTCCTGTACCTGCTTCCCAAAGCAACGGACCCCATAACAATGGCTGTAGATTTCCCAACCTCTTGGCCAGTTGCCCCTCGCTTCTGAAAAGGACTATAAAGGGACTTTCTGAAATAACCAAGTCGGAGATCTCCCCACAGAAAGAAGACGAATCTATTGGCGGAAGACCACGAGGACTTCGTCTCATCCGTTGGTAGCTATTGCCCCTCTTTTTCCCCCTCTCTACTTTGTATTTCTCTCTCTCTCTCTCTCTTACTCTCTTCTATTGCATTACTGTGTTGTGGGCACTTAATAAAGGTGCCCTGTTTTTGATTAAAACTGAAATCTCTTGTGTCCTTTTACACTCTGAGATCGATAAATGAACCATCACGACCCCCGCTTGCATTAGCGGATCGTGACACCTGTGAGGAGGAGGGATGTTGGTCCCCTGCCTGCATCTCTGATAAGCCCTGTTTTCCCAGGGCCCAAGGCACCAGGAAGACATTCAGACATCTTGGATTTCCAGGAAAGAAAATCCACTGAGGAGTGGTTCCCGAGAGCTGTCCATGTCTGTGATTCCTGTTTGAAATTCCAGGTCAGTAGTGAAGGGTTCTGCTTCTCTCTTTCCACAGGCATGCTGCAGATCTAGGAGAGATGTGTTGTGGGCCAGGTGGGAAAACATTTCAGGCCTTGACTGTTTGCTCTGGAACTTGCCCAAGGAGCTGCAGTGCCCACGGGGGAAGATTTTCCTCGGGAAGGTTGCTGCTTTGTGGCCCATGGATGAGAGAGCAGAATGTTCCCATGGGGTTATTCTTGAGCAGATGGACAAGTGCTGTGGTGTCACTGGTGTGCTGATGTGGTTTTGGAAAGGAATTGAGGAAATGCCTGAAGGGTCCTAATTGTGGAACATTGGCTGAGGAGGGCTCCAGGCTGCCTTGGAGATCAGTGCCAGTCAGGGGGATGGCATTGGACAGCCACTGACCATGTGCCAAGAGCCCGGGGAGGATGAGCTGGACACACACAAAAGCTCCCAGTGCAGGCAGGTTGGCCCCCCATTGCTAGGAAACCCCATAGGAATGTCCCTGCGGTGAAGAAACTGTCCCTACACTTGTGCCAGCCTTTCAGGGAAGGCGTGTTTCCCTCTCAACATTTCCTCTGTGGAAACAATTTACAACAGGGTCCTCAGCACAGGAAAGGCTCAGACTTCATGCAGCAGTTCCAGAGGAGGCCACCAAGATGCTCTGAGAGCTGGAGCACATCTGTGACAGAGACAGGATGGAAGAGTCAGGGCAGTTAAGCGTGGAGAAGAAAAGGCTATGGGGACACCCCATTTTGACCTTGTAGGACTTCAAGGCACCTCCAAGGAAATGTGTGGATAAATGTTTTCGTAGGGCCTATGCAAATAGGACAATGGTAGATAGTTTTCAACTAAAAGAGGGCCGGTTCAGAGCAGAGATAAGGCAAAAAATTTCAATGCTGAGGGTGGTGAAACACCGGCACTGGTTTTCCAGAGAGATGGTGGATGCCCCATCACTGGAAATATCGAAGACCAGGTTCAGTGGGGCTCTGAGCAACATGATGGAGTGAAAGATGTCTGTGTTCCCACCCCACAGGAGGCCCTGCCCTGTAGTGTCAGCTGCCACCAGTGTGGTTGGTGTCTCTTGTAGGATGCAATTTCCCCAGGGAGCAGAGGGAACACACAGCACCACTGGGAGCAGGAGCATACTCCCATGGAGACAGGAATATTCTGGATCAAGTGGCTCAGGCTGCATTGTTTGGCCTCTTTGTAGATGGACACAAGTGTCAGAAGAGACTGAGAACCAGGAGCTCCCACAGTGTCTCAGAGTTACCTTTGGTTCCTTGAGGCCCCACAGTGTCACAGGGTCTCCTTTGGGCCACATGGTCCTACAGTGTCACAGAGTGCCTTTGGTTCCATGAGCCCTCATGGTGTCACAATGGTCCTTGGTTCCACGAGGCCCCACATTGTCACAGCGTCCCTTTTCTGCCCTGAGGTCTCACGTTGTCAAAGGGTCCCCTTGGTTCCATGAGGCCCTGCCGTGTCCCAATGATCTTTATTTGCAGGAGGCCACACAGTTTCACAATGATCTCTGGACACCACAAGGCCCTGAGGGATCAAAGTGTCTCCCTTGTTCCAAAAGGCCCCGCAGTGTCAGAGGGGCCTCTGGATTCCATGAGATGCCACAGTGTCACGGTGTCCCTCAGTTCCACGAAGCCTCAGAGTACTACAATGGTCCCTGGGATCGATGAGGCCCTGAGGGATCACAATGGATCCTTGGTTCCAGGAGGCCCCACAGTGTCACAGACGAGCAGCACTGGAGTGGGAGCAGCACCAGGGGAGGTTTTGCAGCTGCGCTGGAACAGCAGCAGCAGCTACAGAGCAACAGTGGAACAGCAGTGGAACACAAGTCCCATGAGGAGCAGCTGAGGGAGCTGGGGTTATTTATCCTGGAGGAGGCTCACAGGGGACTGTCTCATTCTCTACAACTCCCTGACAGGAGGGTGCAGCCAGGTGGGGCTCGGTCTCCTCTCCCAGGGACCAGAGACAGGACAAGAGGACACAGTCATAAGCTGCACCATGGGAAGGTTTAGACTGGACATTAGAAAGAATTTATTGACAGAAAGGGTGATTAGTAACTGGAAGCCACTGGGCACCCAGAGCACCTGAGTCCAGCTCTGCACAGCTGACCCACACAGGGGGCCCAGGGACCCCATCCCTAACAACACCACGACTCCAGCACTGTCCCCACCTGAGACATGCCCAAGGCCCTTGTCCCCACACAGTGTCTCTGCAATGCCCTGGCCCTGGGCCCAGGCCAGCGCTGGCCCTGAGCAGGATGTGCCCATCCCAAGGGATATGGGTAAGCAGGGACTTGTCCTCAGGCAGCCACACCGAGCTAATTCAGGAAACAGAGGTGCCCAGTCAGGAGGAGGGATGTTGGTTCCCTTCCAGCATCTCTGATAAACCCTGTTTACCCAGGGCCTGAGGCACCAGGAAGACAATCAGCAGTCTTGGGCTTCCCAGTGACTGCGGCTTCCTTGGGCAAGTTCCACAGAAAACCGGCAAGGCAGTCACCTGAAATGGTTTTCCCGGCTGGCCCAAAACAGATCTCTGATGGATCCACAGGGTCCCTGTGGAAAGAGAGAAGCAGAAACCTTCACTAATGCCCCAGAAAGTCAAACAGAAACCACAGCCATGGACAGCTCTTGGGAACCACTTCTCCATGCATTTTTCCTTCTTGGAAGCCGGGACAGGCATCTGGATCTACCTGGGAACACAACCAGGGACACCTGGAATTCCCCGTGGCTCAGGAAAACTTCCCATGGTCTTGAGAACCCAAACCAGGTTTTCACACTCACCCTTTGATTTGCAGCTTGGGTCTCCTCAAAAGACTTCTCCTCACACCCTTGTAGGCAGACCACGAAAGAACCGGCGCGAAGGCGGCCGCCCGGCCGCGGCCCGGCCCCGGCCCCCGCCGGCGGGCGGGGCTCCTCCCGCCGGAGGCCGCCCGCTCCCTGCCGGCCTGCAGCGCCGCGGCGCGGCGCCCCCGCGGCTCGCCGGAGCGGCGGCGGGGCCCGGGGACCTCGGCGGACCCCGAAAGAACCGGCCCGAAGGCGGCCGCCCGGCCCCGGCGCGGCCCCGGCCCCGCCCCCGGCCCCCGCCGGCGGGCGGGGCTCCTCCCGCCGGAGGCCGCCCGCTCCCTGCCGGCCTGCAGCGCCGCGGCGCGGCCCCCCCCGCGGCTCGCCGGAGCGGCGGCGCGGGCCGGGGACCTCGGCGGACCCCGAAAGAACCGGCCCGAAGGCGGCCGCCCGGCCCCGGCGCGGCCCCGGCCCCGCCCCCGGCCCCCGCCGGCGGGCGGGGCTCCTCCCGCCGGAGGCCGCCCGCTCCCTGCCGGCCTGCAGCGCCGCGGCGCGGCCCCCCCGCGGCTCGCCGGAGCGGCGGCGCGGGCCGGGGACCTCGGCGGACCCCGAAAGAACCGGCCCGAAGGCGGCCGCCCGGCCCCGGCGCGGCCCCGGCCCCGCCCCCGGCCCCCGCCGGCGGGCGGGGCTCCTCCCGCCGGAGGCCGCCCGCTCCCTGCCGGCCTGCAGCGCCGCGGCGCGGCCCCCCCGCGGCTCGCCGGAGCGGCGGCGCGGGCCGGGGACCTCGGCGGACCCCGAAAGAACCGGCCCGAAGGCGGCCGCCCGGCCCCGGCGCGGCCCCGGCCCCGCCCCCGGCCCCCGCCGGCGGGCGGGGCTCCTCCCGCCGGAGGCCGCCCGCTCCCTGCCGGCCTGCAGCGCCGCGGCGCGGCCCCCCCGCGGCTCGCCGGAGCGGCGGCGCGGGCCGGGGACCTCGGCGGACCCCGAAAGAACCGGCCCGAAGGCGGCCGCCCGGCCCCGGCGCGGCCCCGGCCCCGCCCCCGGCCCCCGCCGGCGGGCGGGGCTCCTCCCGCCGGAGGCCGCCCGCTCCCTGCCGGCCTGCAGCGCCGCGGCGCGGCCCCCCCCGCGGCTCGCCGGAGCGGCGGCGCGGGCCGGGGACCTCGGCGGACCCCGAAAGAACCGGCCCGAAGGCGGCCGCCCGGCCCCGGCGCGGCCCCGGCCCCGCCCCCGGCCCCCGCCGGCGGGCGGGGCTCCTCCCGCCGGAGGCCGCCCGCTCCCTGCCGGCCTGCAGCGCCGCGGCGCGGCCCCCCCGCGGCTCGCCGGAGCGGCGGCGCGGGCCGGGGACCTCGGCGGACCCCGAAAGAACCGGCCCGAAGATAGCCGCCCGGCCGCGGCCCGGCCCCGGCCCCGGCCCCCCTCCTGGTGGGCGGGGCCAGTCGCGCCGGAGCGGCCGTCGGCTTCGTTTCCTCTTCCTCCCTATGTACCTGCTTCCCCCTCCCGCTGTCTCCCTAGAGGTGCTCTGCTCTGGTGGAGCTGGGCGTGGTGCCCGGGGTGGGGTGGGGAGTCCGTTTTGGTGCGTCAATGTGTGTGGGCTGGCCGAGCTAAGGGCACACGATCCTCCTGAGCGTGGCCGGGTGTGGTGTGGGCCCCCAAGAAAACGAAATAAAATGTGCAAAGAATTTTTTCCCCCCCAGGAAACTTTCTGGTTCCTAGCAGAAGAAAGATGTACTCGTTCAAAAATTAAAGGTTGATTTTCGTCGAAAATATTTATTGGTTTTGAAACCGGGTTCTCCGGCGGGACAGGGCTGCTAGAGCCATCCGGTTCCGGGGCGTTCCGGGGCTGTGGGGTTCCCCCGGCTCTGGGATGGCAGGAGGATGCCTTGTCTCCGGGGTCGGCTGCGCCCACCACCTGTTGCCGGAGCCGTCAGCGTACCGTCCTGGTGTCATCCGGCCAGAGGGCGAACAGGTCTACCCGGATCCGGGCGGGGGCGCGGGCGCCAGGCGCGCCGCGAAGCCGTCGGCGTGGCTCCGCCGGCGGCGCCCGGTCGCGGGGCGAACAGGTCTACCCCGGCCCGGGGGCGGCCCCGGGAGGACAGGTCTACCCGGATCCGGGCGGGGGCGCGGGCGCCAGGCGCGCCGCGAAGCCGTCGGCGTGGCTCCGCCGGCGGCGCCCGGTCGCGGGGCGAACAGGTCTACCCCGGCCCGGGGGCGGCCCCGGGAGGACAGGTCTACCCGGATCCGGGCGCGGGCGCGGGCGCCAGGCGCGCCGCGAAGCCGTCGGCGTGGCTCCGCCGGCGGCGCCCGGTCGCGGGGCGAACAGGTCTACCCCGGCCCGGGGGCGGCCCCGGGAGGACAGGTCTACCCGGATCCGGGCGCGGGCGCCAGGCGCGCCGCGAAGCCGTCGGCGTGGCTCCGCCGGCGGCGCCCGGTCGCGGGGCGAACAGGTCTACCCCGGCCCGGGGGCGGCCCCGGGAGGACAGGTCTACCCGGGTCCGGGCGCGGGCGCGGGCGCCAGGCGCGCCGCGAAGCCGTCGGCGTGGCTCCGCCGGCGGCGCCCGGTCGCGGGGCGAACAGGTCTACCCGGCTCCGGCGGGACTTGGGCGAATTTCGGCTGGGGCCGGGTAGACCTGTTGCCCCACCCGTCCTGGAAGTTCACCAAGGGGTCGCTGTTTCTGGCTGCCTCCAGTTGCGTCATGGTAGGAGGCGGCGTGCGCCAGCGCACCGCCCCGGTCAAGTACGATTGGTTCTCTTGGAGGCGTCCGGGGCCTCGGACTCGCCTGTCCGTATTATGGGAGCGGGTGATGGGCCGTGTCCCCGCAGGCTGTGGCAGTGCCTGTGTCGAAGGCGAGGAGCGGCGGCCGCGCGCGCGGTTGCCAGAACGAAGAGTGTCGAGTGAGCGGGATAGGAGTCGCGTGGCTTTATCCCGGCTTCACAGCCCCAGTGACGGGCAAGGCCGAAAGACTGCGCGAGCTGCTTGGCGGCCTAGGTGGGGTGGAGAGAGAGAGCCGTGAGTGTATCCCCCCTCCGACCCTGGCGGCTGCCGACTCCGTGCAGGGGGGCCGCAGGGAAAATCCGGTGGTGGCCCGAGGCGGCGGCGCCTCGTTCCTTTTTGCTGCCCGGCCTTAAGCCGGCGCCCGCTCGGCGCGGGCTCGATTTTCGGCTGTCAGTCTGGTGCGGTGGCTGGCAGCCGGTGGGGCGGACGCGGCCGGGGCGCGCTGTGTTTCGCGGAGCCCTGACGGGGCTTTCCCTGGCCCTTCCCCGAGAGCTCCGAGGATGGTGGGCCCAGTTGGCCCGAGGTGGCGGCGCCCCGTTCCCGGCTCCCGACCTGTGCTTGGTGTGTCGGCGGTGCCACGGGGACGCTCGGTGGGGCGTGCGGCCTTGCCTCGGCCTCGCCCGGTTGGCCGAGGGGCTCGGTGACGGGAGTCGCCCGATGTTGCTTGCGGGGCGGGGCGGCGGCGCCTCGCCCCCCCCCCCCCCGTCCCCGCTGTGTGTTGAAGTTGTGTCCCCCTTCCTCGGCCCTAAGCTGGGGAACCCGCGCAGCGGGCGGGAATGTCTCAGGGGCGGCGGCCGGCCTGCGGTGGCCGGGGCCTGCCTGCCGAGAGTGGACCCGGAAGCCCGACAGAGAGCCCTGTGAGAATGCTGCTGGCGAGGCGGCGGCGCCCCGCCCTTCCTTGTTGTCGGCCGGCGTTGACTGAGCCGCGACGCTGGGGCCGGCCCGTGGTGTCTGGCCTGTCCCGGCTGCCGTGGTTGCCGGCGGGCTGGGTTGCGAGAAGGTCCACTGTTTCAGGCGTGTGTGCCGGCTTGTGCGGTTGCAGTGGGGGGTGCCCGCCCCGGCCTACGCTTTTTATTTTGATTTTTTTTTTTTCTACCCGCCTTGCGGCCTTAAGCCGCCGCGGCACGACGCGGGAGAAGCGCGCGGCACGAAGGCGCGCGGGCCCACCGAACGCAAAAGGGATAGAAGGAAGCGTTCGAGAGGTTGTTTTCCCCGGGAGTGCGTGTTGGGGGGGGGGGGAGTGAGAGGCGCGGGCCTCGCCCCCCGGGCCCGCGGCCCCCGTGGGTAGCACGGGGTCATGTGACGCGCTGTCGTCGTGCCTTTTTTTTTTTTTTTTTTTTTTTTTTTTTTCTCCTGTTTGCCGTTCCCGCCCGGCTTTTCCGGAGGGAAGCCGATCGCCGCGAGGCGGGCGAAAGCCGGTGGCCCGTGGGCATGGTCGGTGGCACTTCCTCGCACGCTCGGAAAGGTTCCCTGGGGCGGCGGGAGCGCGGCCTGGCCGTGGCTTCCCTCCCCCGGTTGGTCCCGTCCCGATGTTGTCTCGCTGGCTAAAGGGAGTCGTCGTCGTCCGCAGCCGGGGTCGGGTGGCGGCACCCTCCCCGCGCTTCTCTGCTGCGACCGATGCGAAAGCCGCTGCGAAGTTGGCCCGCCGGCGTCGGCGGCCTCGGGGGCGTCGGGGAGGCTCGGCGGCGCCAAGCCGCGCGGGCAGGGGCCTCTCGGGGACGTGTCCCGCCCGTGGAAAAAAGCAGCCCCGCGTCCGTCTGCCCGCTGCCCGCCTGGAACCGTGGCGGAGCTCGGCCGGTGGGTGCGCGCTTCGGGCTGCCGTTGTCCCAGGACCGAGGCCGCGGGGCCTTCTTCCGCTCCTCTTTTGTCAGCCGATCGATGAGGCTTTTCGGGTCGCGTCGGAAAGGGCCCCCGGCGGGCCGGCTCTTCCGGGGCTCTCTGTAATGGGGAAGCCACG
>NC_045484.1:32661730-32694230 GCF_009650955.1 Corvus moneduloides | reverse complement strand
CCCACCATGTGGGTAGACCCGGCCTCCCCTCCTGGTGCTGGAGAGACCAGGTCTCGTCGATCGGACCCGCAGCCCCGGGACCCAGTCCAGGCCCGCGAGCACGTCTCGGGCGGCCAGCCCGCACGTCCGGCCGCTCGCGCGCGCTGGTTCCCTCCCCCCCCCCCCCCCCCCCCCCCGAAAGCTGGGGCGTGAAGGCGAGTCACTGTCGGTCCCAGACGGCGGCGTCCCTGCCGGCTGCATGCCTGAGCGGCCGTCAGCGTCACCCCCTGCCGCGCGCTTCCCCAGCTCCGGCCCGCCCTGCCGCCGCCCTGCCTGCAGCCCGCTCCCCCCGCCACTGCCGGAGAGGGAAGGAGGGACTCTTTAGGAGCCAGCGGCGTTCCCGCCGCCTCCGTGCCCAAACGGACAGCAGCGTCCGCTCTCTAAGCCCGGCTCCCGGCCCTCGAAAGCCTGCCGTGCCCTTGCCCCGCCTCGCACCTTGATTTCTGCGTCTCTCACTCCCTCATCCGCCCGCCTCGCTTCCGTCCTGCCGCAGCCTTGACCGGGGCTGGGGGTAGGCAGGAAGGAACGCCATCGAACCAAAAGGCTCAGAGCGGCCGGAACAGGATGCTTCTTCGAAAAGAGACAGCGCCAAGCATCCCGCCACCACCTGCAGACGGTCGCTGGCCCTACTTCTGCACCAGGCTCTCGGCCTGCTCGCCGAACACCCTGGCCGCCTCGGCACCCAAGTCCTCGTCCCCCTGCTGCCGCTGCCGCCGCCGCCGCCGCCGCCGCCGCCGCCGAACTGGCTGATGGGACCCCGGGCAGGGGCGGGAAAAGTCTGAGGGTGGCGCCAGGGAGGCTGATGGTGGAGAGCAGGAGCGCCCCCAACCCTCGAGAGCCAGGGCGACGGAAGGGAGGGGGAGGGAGCGCGTCGGCGTCAGCGTGCGTGCCATGCCCATGCCCATGCGTGCCTGTGTCAGTGTCTCTCTGTGTCTATGTGCGTGCAGCTGTGGCCGTCTGCGGCAAAAAGAGAGGGGGCCGGCGGGGCTGTGAGTGGGTCTGAGAGGGCCTGCGTCCCCCTACCTCTCCGTGTAAACATGGGCCGAGGGCCGCCCGCTCCCTGCCGGCCTGCAGCGCCGCGGCTCGGCGCCCCCGCGTCTCGCCGGAGCGGCGGCGCGGGCCGGGGACCTCGGCGGACCCCGAAAGAACCGGCCCGAAGATAGCCGCCCGGCTGCGGCCCGGCCCCAGCCCCGGCCCCCTCCTGGTGGGCGGGGCCAGTCGCGCCGGAGCGGCCGTCGGCTTCGTTTCCTCTTCCTCCCTATGTACCTGCTTCCCCCTCCCGCTGTCTCCCTAGAGGTGCTCTGCTCTGGTGGAGCTGGGCGTGGTGCCCGGGGTGGGGTGGGGAGTCCGTTTTGGTGCGTCAATGTGTGTGGGCTGGCCGAGCTAAGGGCACACGATCCTCCTGAGCGTGGCCGGGTGTGGTGTGGGCCCCCAAGAAAACGAAATAAAATGTGCAAAGAATTTTTTCCCCCCCAGGAAACTTTCTGGTTCCTAGCAGAAGAAAGATGTACTCGTTCAAAAATTAAAGGTTGATTTTCGTCGAAAATATTTATTGGTTTTGAAACCGGGTTCTCCGGCGGGACAGGGCTGCTAGAGCCATCCGGTTCCGGGGCGTTCCGGGGCTGTGGGGTTCCCCCGGCTCTGGGATGGCAGGAGGATGCCTTGTCTCCGGGGTCGGCTGCGCCCAACAGCTGTTGCCGGAGCCGTCAGCGTACCGTCCTGGTGTCATCCGGCCAGAGGGCGAACAGGTCTACCCGGATCCGGGCGGGGGCGCGGGCGCCAGGCGCGCCGCGAAGCCGTCGGCGTGGCTCCGCCGGCGGCGCCCGGTCGCGGGGCGAACAGGTCTACCCGGCCCGGGGGCGGCCCCGGGAGGACAGGTCTACCCGGATCTGGGTGCGGGCGCGGGCGCCAGGCGCGCCGCGAAGCCGTCGGCGTGGCTTGCCTGGCGGCGCCCGGTCGCGGGGCGAACAGGTCTACCCCGGCCCGGGGGCGGCCCCGGGAGGACAGGTCTACCCGGATCCGGGCGCGGGCGCGGGCGCCAGGCGTGCGGTGAAGCCGTCGGCGTGGCTTGCCTGGCGGCGCCCGGTCGCGTGGTGAACTCAGCCCAATTTACCGTGCTGAAGTGGTTCTAAGCAGAAATGAAGGCCAGCTGCCCCAAGTGATCTGTGATCACAGAATCACAGAAGGCCTTGGCTTGGAAGGCTCCTTGAAAATCGTCTTGTTGCAAGCCTGCTGCCAAGGGCAGGGACATCTCCCACTAGGCCGGGTTGCTCCAAGCCCCGTCCAAGCTGGCCTGGAACACTGCCAGCCATGGGGCAGCCACAGCTTCTGTGGGCAGCGTGGGCCAGGGCCTCGCCAGCCTCCGAGGCCAGAATTTCTTGCACATCTCCAGCCTAAGCCCACCCTCTGTCAGTGGCAAGCCACTGCCCCTGGGGCTGTGCCTCCAGGCCCTTGGGAACAGCCCCTCTGCAGGTCTCGGCTGGGCCTCGTGCAGGGACTGAAAGGCCGCAGGAAGGTGCCCCCGGAGAAGCCCTTGGAGAGCACTGGGGCCACGAGTGCCACCATCAGGGCAGCAGGCAGGGCCTGGCGCGGCCGGCGGGGCCAAAGGGCACAGGGCACAGGGCGCTGAGGCCCTGCCAGCCGGAGCTGGCAGCTCCGGTGGGTGGGCGGCCGGCAGAGAGCCGTGGGAGATGCGTGCAGCAGCAAGGACCCGGGGCTTCTTGATGGGTCAGAAAGCAGAGAAGAGCTTGAGAATGGTCCCCAAAGGATTAGGGCCTCTCCCTGTGCAGAAAAAAATTCACAACACCCGAGGTTTAGTCTGGAAAAGACACACAGGAGTCCTGTCGTCTCATTGCAATAAAGGCAGAGGCCACGGGACATTTCTCATGGCGTGTCTCCAATTGCTGTGGGGCGCAGCCTCCTTTTTGATCCTAATTTCCAGGTGCATCACCCTCTTCCTTCCCCCATTGCCTGAGGTACTCGGAAGGTACAGACTTCCCAAATCGCCGTCTCTATGGCCCCCTCTAATATGCACCCTCTGGTTTCTTTAGATACACATCTAGAACCAAACACTATTCTTAACTCTCTTAAGCCTTTGTTCTTCTTCTCTAAGTTCAGGAATTTCACACGGCCTTGGCTGAGCAACAGTGCGTGCCAATCAGTAACATTTTCTAGAAGGGAGAACTTCTTTTGTGCCTTCCCTAGCTGTGAGTCCCTGGCCCTATCGACAAGCACATTCACGCGGTCTGTGTGTCAAGACAAGTTTCTCTTCTTCCTTTCATCCCCCTCCAAAAAGGTAGCGAGATCAAGAGCTCAACTGAAGTGCTTCCTCGCCACTTCATGCAGCATGGACAACAAAGTGCAGCCGCTGGGAGTGGTTGCAGCTTGGGAAAAGCGGGACATGGTTGCCATGCCAGAGCCATGGTGGGATGAGTCCCACACTGGAGCGCTGTAGCCGATGGCTAGAAAGCCTTCAGAAGGGACAGGCAAGGAAGGAGAGCTGCTGGGGTCGGTGTCTGTGTAAGGGAGGGTTCCAACTGTCTCGAGCTTCATGCTGGTGCTGATGGGGTTGAGTATTCATGGGCGAAGGCCAACAAGGCAGATTTCGTGGAGGGGCTCTGGTATAAAGCAGGCAGGCAGCGTGAAGAGGCAGGCAAGATATTCCCTGAGGAGCCGGGAGAAATGTCAGCATCACTCGCCCTTGCTCTCTTTGGAGAGTTCAGTGGAGCAGCTCTAAGTTTCCTGGAGTCTTGGGATGAGTTTTGGGCCCCTCCCCTCAAGCATGACCTTGAGAGGCTGGAGTGTGTGCAGAGAAGGGAAGGGAAGGGAAGGGAGCTGGCCAAGAGGCTGGAGAAGAAGTCTGATGAGCAGGGGCTGAGGGAGCTGCAGGGGCTGACACTGGAGAAGAGCAGGATCAGAGAGGAACCTTCTCACTTCCTGCAACTCCCAGACAGGAGGGTGGAGCTAATGCAGGTCAGGCTCTGCTCGCAGGGAACAAGGGACAGGACAAGAGGAAATGGCCTCAAGTTGTGCCAGGAGTGCTTTAGATTGGGTATTAGGGCAAAGGCTCTCCTCTGAAAGGGTTGTCAAGCACTGGCACAGGCTGCCCACGGAATTGGGGCGATTGCCATGCCTGCAGGCACTTAAGGAATGTGTGGATGTGGCACCTGGGGACATGGCGGACAAGGCGGGCTTGTCAGTGTCTCAGGTTTGTGTCCTCCGCCTTGATGGCAGGACAAAGGTGGGGCAGGACACAGCCCAGATGCTGGCAGCTGTGAGCTGACTGCAGCCGTACAGATGAGCCTTCCACGTTGGCTAGCAGCGGTGCTGGCAGCTGAGCCATTGGCCCCACGCCCCGTTCCCCTGCTGCAGAAGCCTTTTAGGCTCAAGCTGGGGCGGGCCAGGGGGGTCGGCGGCTCTCCCAGCTCTTGAGCACAAGGTGAGAAAAGAGAAAGGGTGTTACCCATCAAGCCCTTGAAATGAGCCACGGTAACAGAGGAAAGAGAGGGGCAAAGGCACCATTTGGAGAGCCATCTAGGCAGCAGCCAGAGCGCACCACTCAAATGCACGTGGGCAACTTGGCAAATGCCACAGGTTTTCCTGGGGGGGAAAGCTCCAAACAAAACACAAGCCAAACCCCAAAGCATAGCATGAGTCTTTGAGTTTGCTGCCATTTAGGAGAGAAGCTGCTGTGCAGTGCTGCTGGCCTCTTCTCTGCACACCCATTGTCCTTGCTCGTCTACAAAGGCAGAGGAAGGCTTCTTTCTGCTCTTGCCTGGGCAGAGAGCAAAGAGCCTTGGGCTGCCCAGTTGCTGTCAGCAAGGAGAGCTGCTGAAAGTCGCACCAAGGCACGCAGCCTTCCCCTGCAAGGCTCCAGAGATACAAGGGCAGAAAGCTGCAGCCCAAGCTGTATTGCATTAGCACCTTGCTGAGCTTGTGTGTCCTCTGGCATCCTTCAGGGCGGGCAGTGGAAATGGGAGCTGCTTCCTTAGGGAATTCAGGCTTTGCCCAAAGTGGGGCCTTGCTGAAGGCAAAGGCCAAGGAAGGGCTCTCCCTTGTGCTGCTGGTGCCATGGAAGGCCCCAGAGCAAGAGGGCATTTCTTGGCTGCAGGGATCCCGTCTTCACAGCCTGGCCTTGCAGCTTAGCAAAGTCCACACGGACATCCTGGCACATTCCAGCACCGACTTGCACTCCAAACCCTGACATTTTCTTCAAGGCAAATTCCCATTTTTCCTTCTGCTTGGAAGGGCACGGATTGCCTTGGTTGATGGATTTGGCAGAAAGCTTCTCCCCACATGGTGTGGGAAGCCAGAATAGAGAGAATACTTCTCTGCCTCTTTTGAAGGGTTCTACCCCCCTGGACAACATTGTCTTTGACCTTCGGCCATGGAGAAAATTGCCTAGCCTCTGGGAAGAATTAGAATCTACAATGGTGTGAATTAGGTGACAGAATACTATGTAAGACTGTCACAGGGTGAAAAATTTAGAGGTTTTGCGGTTATTAGTATAGGAAGTAGATAAAAGCAGAAAACATCCACATGGAGGATTGTTATTGTTCTCCAGACCTTCTTCTTCTTCTCCATCTACTCCATATTCTGCGGCAGAAGTGGTCTGGGATGATTTGACAGGGAATTCCTCAGTTCCTGCCAGCATGACTAGATGATTTATTAGACAGTGGTAGAGAAGTGAAAAGACCTTGCGTTTTAAGTTTTCATTGGGTAATTTACCTTTCAACGGGCTGCGAAATCTTGATAATTCGGCTTTTGCTGCATTCTCTGCTTCATGCTATGTCTGGGTCACGTCAGTGGCTTGTACTTTCCTGATAAGACTTAATAAACAACTATCTGAAGGCTGAGAAAGCCAAAGGTCCTGTTTGTCTCTGACTCCTGGCAAAGGCTCTAAAAAGTCTCCCCCACGAGGGCAGACACAATTAAGGCCAGGACTGCGTCAACATGGAAACGCTTCCTGGCAGCCCAAAACTCTTCTGCCCACCGACAAGCCATTTGCTGCCACTGGATGACGGGAACGACAGAGCAAAAGCATCACCTTTCTCTCTTCTGGGAGGAGCTGGTTTCACAGCGCAAGCTGCTGACACGGTGCAGATGGTCCCTGAAGGGAGCTTGTAGCCAGCTGCAACCTCCCTTCTATTAGCCCGGGGAACAAAGCGTATTTGGACCAGAGGAAATGAGCTCAAGTTGTGCCACGGGAGCTTTAGATTGGATCTCCAGGAACTATTCCCTCAATAAAGAGCACCTCAAGCTTGGGAACAGGCTGCCTAGCAGAAATGGCGGCGTCAGCGCCCTCAGCAAGCTTTAAAAGTCACGTGCATGTGGCATTTGGGGAGCTGGCTGATCAGTGGAGTAGGCAGTGTTAAGTTTGCGGTTGGACTGTGTGATCTTCAGGGTCTTTTTCAACCTCGACCACTCAGAGCTTCAAGTGTAGCTCAAGCAGTGTGGAGTCAAGGGTGCCTTCCAGCATGGATATCTAGGAGATTGCCAGTGGGGAGCGGCTGATAAGAAAGACCAAAGGAAGAGCAAGGGGAGTTCTTCCCAGAAGATTCACTCCAAAGCAGCCTTAACCAGTACACCAGGGCCACTCTGAGCGCCTGAGCTGGGCTGGGGACAAAGGGTGGTGCTGGCCTGGCTGTGCTGTGCTGTGAGCCCTGTGACATCCCGGGCGACGTGTCACAATGGGGGCAGCTCTAGAAGGCCCCAGCAGGTAACGCTGGCCCTGTATTGCTTGGGCAAGCGGTGAGTGCACACGTGGCGGGGAGGCTGGGCTGGGGACGAGGGCCGGGGCGGAAACGCTGCACCCGAGGCTGGCTTGTCCCCCCGCATGCAGGGACAGCCCCTCATATGGGAGAGCCTTGGGCAGGGCACGGTGCCGCCGCTGCTGCTGCTGGGGCAGCGGGACAGGCCTTGCTGCCTGCCAGCTGTCTGGGGCCCTGTCCTTCCCGGCCCCAGATGCCTGTGATTGCCGTCCCTGCTGCCCCCAGTGGCAGCTGCCTCCCTCCCCGCCCCACTCAAGGCCTTCTCTCCATCCTCCTGCAGACCATGGGTCACTGGCTATTCTGGCTCTTGCTCTTGCAAAGCCTTATCCCGTACCCGCAGCCCGCGGGAGATGCTTTGGATGAGGCCAGGCGTCTGAGCATGGAGGTGCATGCGATGCACCAGGAAGTGGAGAGGACTCTTCTGGAGCGGGAGGTGGAGCAGCTTATGCTGAGGCAGAGTGGAGGGGCCTGGGGAGACCTGCCGTGGTCTGCCTTGCAGCACTGGCAGGTCTGGGAATTTGCTGGGCTCCTGCTCCTTCTCTTGGCCCTAGAGTTTATCTGGAGGGAAAGGAGCCTGAGGAGAGAGGAGCGTGAAGAAGAAAACGATGGTGCCAATGAAGAGGAAGTCAGAAATGCGGCTGCAAACCAAGAAGAAGATGTTGGAAATGAAGAAGAAGAAGAAGAAGCCAATGCTGCCAACCGGGAGGAAGTCAACAATGATGATGGCAATGTACAGGAAGTCGGCAATGTTGCTGCAAATGAAGAAGACGATGTTGGAAATGAAGTTGTCCGTGAGGCTGCAAATGCAGAAAACAACAATGATGCTGCCAATGGAGTCCAAGAAGAAGAGCACGAGGGTGAAGATAACCTAGGAAGGATTGCAATGGAGCGCATCCAGTGGCCTGTACAGGACCTGCAGGAAGGCTGTGAGTGGACAACTGACCTGATGGACAATTTTGCCATTTACTTTGGCCACGTCTTGTGCAACAGTTTCTACCCGGTGCTGCAACGAGCCATCGGGGTGGGCAGTGCCTTCGAAGGTTGGAGTCCCCGTGAGCAGGATGTTGTGTACCGTGTGCTGGTAGCCATGAATCCTCCCCGAGGCCACTCCTTCCAGCTGGAGCTGGACACTGCGGGGCAGAGGCGCGGGAGGAACTTCCGCGTCCGCGTGCAGCTGGAGTGCACCTGCAGCAGGGAGCAGCAGGGTGAGAACATGCTGTGCTTCCTGCACCAGCCCCAGGAGGAGCTGAGGAGCAATCAGGATGCCAGCCTCCTACACACGCTGTGCACCGGCTCCTACCTCGACGTGCAGAAAACTGCCCGCTGGTTCTACCAACTGGTGAGAGCAATCTGGCCGGCTTTGCCTCAGTCCCACAATTGGCATTTAGTGCTGCTGCCCTCCAGACGCTCCTGCCGATTCCAGGTGAGCAACGGCGCAGCAAGCTTCCGCATTGAGGTGCTGTTTGGGGTGCGGCAAGGCGACTCAGACATCTTTGTGAGCAGCCAGCCTAGGGAGGCCTGCACGCCAAGCACAACATGGCCGGAGAGCTACGCCGTGGCAGAGATGAAGTTCTTCAAGTGCATCGCCAGGCGGGCCCCCCCTGACAGCTTGCACCTCAAATGCCTGCAGTTCTTCAGCTGTCTGCAGCTGGGCTCAGGCTTTTCCACCTACACCATCAAGACCATTGTCATGCACCTCCTGTCCATCATCCCCGTGTCACGGTGGCGCAGGAGAGATTTTGTCAGGCGACTGGTGGATATCAGCGAGGGCCTGCGCTTCTGCGTGCAAGTGAGATGCCTCAACCACTTCATCGTGGGCAACCGGAGCCTTCCTGGGGAGATCAGGGTTCCCCCAGAGGTGCAAATGGCCGAGACGTGCAATCTCTTCCACCACCTGGTGATGGATCCCGTTGCCCACTCCCAGGCGATGAGTGAGTACGTGGATCTGCGAAAGCGGTTCACACGAACCCTGAACGATGAGCACTGAAAGAGCTTCTCCACCTTAGAGCTGTGCTTGTGGGGCCGGCAGCTGGCCGCAGAGAAGCCCCTCATTGTACAGGGGAAAAGAGGGAACAATGTGGGACACAGAGAGGGAAGGGAAAACGCTGTGCAGCAGCACTCTGCCAGCAGAAGCAGCAGCAGCAGCGGTGTCATCTCAACAGTCTCCTCAGCACCGCATGCACTGATGACCAGGTTGGCTACGCAGATCGGGGTCCACGCAAGAGGAAATACTCCGATTCCCTTTTGTGTTCTCTGGGCTCTGTGGGCAGAATCTGCTCCCTGGGCTGCAGCTGACGCAGACCTGAGCGTGCAGAATGTGGAGAGGGCACTGCTCAAGAGGCAGTGGGAATTGCTGCCACACCTTTCCTCTAGAGCAAAAGAACTTTCGGGGAGTCAAAGCTGATGGAGCTGAAGAGGCCGTGGCCAGGGGCCTTGTGAGAGAGACTCCCATTAGCACCAGGCCTGTGGCTGCCCCCAACTCTTTCTTAGACTCCACTTTCCCTCTGAGAGCTTCACCTTGTGCAAAGATGCGGATCTCCAAATCCCAGAAGAGTTAACGTTTGGAAGGAGCACCGGTGGGATCATCTTGGCCAGGGCTGCTCCAGCAGGGTCTTCCCGCTGCGCCTTGCAAAGGGTTGCCTTCAGATGCTTCTTGACTATCTGCGCTCAGGGAGACTCCACAACCTCTGGGCAATGTGCTGCAGTGCTCGCTCACTGCGCTGAATGCCAGATGTGCTGCACAGCTGCTTGAAGTCAGCAAAGAATTGAAGGGGCTGCTTGAGAAATACATCAGCTGGGCCTCTCAGCTCTCTTGCCCCTGGCTGCAGCAAGGCCTAAGCACAGAATGACGTCTGCAGTGAAGCAGAGGCCTCTCGGCCCCATGTTGTTTCCCTGAGGCCCAGAAGAGCACCTGCACCTCTCTAGCGCCATCGGCCTCACTGCCCTTCACTGCGCAGAACAAGCTGTCGTACAAATCTGGTCCTTCAAGGAGAAGAGGATGCGTGCAAAGACTCTGGCCCAGGTCCCACGGCCTCTCCTGCCGCCTCAGCAGGTGCAGGGCCACAGCAGGGTTGATTCTACCTCCTCGTATCATTTCCATCTCCAAAACAAGTCACCCAGATCTGCACTAAGCCCTACTTGCATATGACCTTTGCCACTCCTGAGGGCACGCACAAACAGAGAGCGCCTGCCTTACGTGCACGGCCAAAGCCACCAAAGCCCAGCTGTAACGTGCAATTGTTCCCGGCCTTTGGGGAACAATTGTTCTGTTTGTGGTTCATTTTGTAGTTTCATTCTCCATTCATTCCATATGGTTATTTTAAAATACCTGTGTCGGTGTTTCCCTGCATGCATGTTCCGCTCCATTCTGGGCTTTACTTTTTACTTTCCTGAACAGCAGGACTGCTCTGTTCAAAAAACTGCTCCTTTTTCCTCCTCATTTCTCACCATTCAACTACATTTTAATAAGCTTCAGAAGACACTCTATATTTTTCTCACAGTGACTAAGGTACATCCCCCACAAGTTCAGGCAAGGCTGAGACAGCAGTATCTACCATGGTATAGACATGGAGCCCATACACTGGTTTCAGGCACATCAGACCATCAAGCTCATGACAGCTCTATCCCTCTTGGCCAACACTTCACCCATCCAGCAGGACCAGTTCTGCTTCTCTCCCTGTTGGCTTGTGTCTCTGAGCAGAGACGCAAGCAAAGTCCATGCAGAAGGGCCAGAGTTAGCTTCAGGTTAGCTTCAGGCATAGCAATAGAGAAGGAGTAGCACAGGCTAAATTTATCCATAAAGAAATGCATCTGGAGTCTGAAAACCACAGGTGAATGATGCCTACATCATTGTACCTCCCACTGCTGCAAGCCTCACTAAGTAGCAAATGGGCCACAGCTATCCTCGTAAATCCTTGATTACAAGCTGAAGTCACTTTAGCAGGTAGCTGTGACATAGACATCTCTTTATTTGGCTTTGCCTTGCATCTCCAGGCTGTCTCTTCTGCAACAGCATGGCCAATGACAACACAGCCACTAGCACAGTCAGGCGGGACTGACATCCTGAAGACACATGTCCACAGGTGCTGACATATGTGAGGTACCCAAGCTCTTGTAGCGAGGAAGATATAGTCAGTACTTGTCTGAGAGCAGAGTGTGGGGTCATGAGATGCACGTTAGGTGCCCACATTTCAGGCAAGGCTGGGGAGGCAAGGATAGATACTACCGTGCTGTGCCCCTCTCCTGCAGGACTAGAGAGGAGAACACGGTCTGCTTTCACGTGCTGGTATAGACATAAGCCCGGCTGCCAGCATGAAAACCTGCTCTGGCAGGGTGTGCAAAGGCTCCGGGTGCTGCAGTAATCTCTGCTACGGGGTGTTTTCCTGCTGTTCCTGTCTCTGCTGTTCCTTACCCATCCCAGCACCCTCTGGTAAATCTTCCTCCACATTCCCATCACTCCTGCTCAGTCTGCCTCACAATGAGAAAAGATTTCCATTCCAGCTCTACCTCACCACAGTCAATACCCACTGTATGTCATGTAAATTCATCCCTCCTGTTGGAATTTACCTTTATTTACTTAAATAACAGCACAACATAAAGCTTAATCTGAAACTCTTCCTGACCTTGGCAGTTTCCAGTCTTTTCCCCTACAGGGCTCCCAATGAGCTGAAGAAAACAGGTAGCCTTTCAGGCAAGGCAATAGGCATTGAAAACTGTAAATTATTAAGTATGTTTAGCAGGCCAGCCTGGACTTGGAAAAACTAATGTGACAATTATGTGGAAATTAAGCCCAAGAGCAAGATCTTGTGGTTACATCTGCCTCACTGAAAGAAAGACATTTCATAGACCTAATGACAAATGGAAACAAAGTTAAATTAGGCATTAAATCCATCTGATAATATATTGCTGCAAAGAAAATTGAAAAATGAAAAGTTTCAACAGGCAGGTCTTCAAATGAGAAATGCAGCACTTTGTTTGGGAATTCCTGTTTGCTGTGGAGTTTTCCAGGGGCAAGAGAGGGAGCAGGGGAACTGGAACACCTTGCAGCCATAACCAAGGGCTCAGTTCTGCATCCCTCATGCAGAATAAAGTGCCACAGCCAATTTTTGAAGTAAACAGAGCCAGACCTTTCCTTAAATATCTGCCCTCTGCTGAGTCATCAGAGCTGGAGGATGAGGTCCTTTCTCAGCTTAGATGCAGCAATAGGATTGACAGCTGCCCCATGGCTGCTCTCAGCCCCTCCTGCCGCTGTTCATCCCTCAGTGTCAGTTCTGCTTTTCCCCCAAAATTAGATTAATCTGTCATTCTGGGATTGATAGTTCAAACTATTTGCATACAGTATTTCTGCAAAGAAAATGGCTGAAGAACTTCTTTCTCCACTGGCCTACTGTAGTCCTTCACTCTGCATAGGTGGCAGTGATTACCGCAGGCTACAAGCAGACTAGTTCCATCTGTGGGATTGCACTGATTGCGTTAAAACCAGATTATTGTCCTTTTTAGTTCCTGAGAACCCCAGTAAAATTTCTTCAAGGGTTAGATCGGGCCATTTACTAAATATTCCATATCTTTAAGTAGACCAGAGAGAAGTCTGAACGGTTAAGCCTCCTGTAACTTTACAAGGCAAACTTCCTCCTTGGCATCGCATCAGTTAAGTTCCATAGAAAATGTCCCCGTGATATATTTGACCTACTAATGAAAGCAGTTCAGTACAGACGTAACTGATTTAACCTTTGTCAGGGTACAAAGAGTTTGAACAGTTCTGGTATCGGAGGAACTTGTAGATAAATTTTGTACACCTTGGTTACACAACTAAATTTGGCAAACAAGGTCCTCAAACTGCATGTCTGGCACTCAGTTTGGTTTCTGCAGGTTACCTCAGACCAAGTTCCCAGCCACTCCACTGGACGTGATGTGTTTTCTCAGTATGCGGCTCTTGTCGAAAGCCCCAAATGGTTGAAGGCTCCCACGGAAACTGGGTACTTGAGCAAGGGATCACGACATCAAACAGCACACACTGGCCTGGCTGCCTGACATAGGAGACAGCCCACCGCTGACCTTCTGCTTCTCACAGGTTTTCAGGGTTCCCTAAGTGTGTCACACACATGGCTCATAGATAGCATTGCTTCTAACCATGGCCAAAAATGCAGAAGAAATAGAAAAATAGTAAGTGGCAGCATTTTTTCCACATAGCTGATTCCTGCCAACCATGTTGTAAGTACTTGTGATTTTCTCTTTTCTGCAAATATATTTTTTCCAGAAGAAAAAATTTAAAACTTTCATTTCTCTTGCTAAATAAACATAATATCAAGGGCATGATGCTGTGTGAGCACAGTAAAATAAAATCAAGCTTTACTTTCTATTAGAGGAAAAAAGTATAAATTGAGATAGAGTTTTGCTAAGCTCTAACTTCTTTGAATAGTGCCAGCTGCAGTAAGGTTAGACAGTAAGTTAGCTACTTAAGGGTAGAAATTCATTCCTTGCAGATAGAAAGATTATTGTTGATGGTGGAAAACAAAGAGTATTTACAAATCATGAGTGATTTATTGATACAAATTATTTTTTTTTTCCAGACAAAAATATTTACATTCCAGTTTAGTTCTTTTTTTCCCCTTGTTTTTAATATATTCAAGTACAAAAGCTCTCAGCAATCTAGAAGAATGTGCAGAAAGTTTAGACACCCCAAGGTTCTCTTTATGTGTGTATTCTATTATTAATGTACATGATCATTTTGATTTTATTCTGATATGTTAACATTTAGGAGAAAATACACTGCAACGTAAAAATTCTCCACAATTTGCAAGAAACAAACAACAAGATTTTCTTGTCATGAATTTGGGATGGAGAAAACATCTCAAAATAAAATTTTAATACCAAAGGGCCAATGCTTATTTTGATCCCCTGTCATTCCTCAGACTGAATTGAAGCAGAAGTAGCCCCAAGTGTTTGCCAGCCTGATATAGCACTTCATATTCCGGGAAAAGGAAAAAACACCTTCTGTGCTTTCTCTAGCCTGAAACTCTGAAAAAGGCCAGAAAAACAGTTGGCTCATCAAGGTCAGATTGGGTAGATCCCAATCCACAGTAGTAAACACACAGCATTAGGGTTGTGGGGATTTACGGACACTTGCAGCCTGTCCTCAAAGGCTCCTTCCACACTGCTCTAAAATGAGCATCCACAAGCTCCAAGGCATGCCCATCTTCCCTCCGAAAGAAAAAATAATTAATATGCTTAAAAATTAAAGAAATACCTAACCCAAAAAGAAAGTCGTAATGAGGCATCATGTAAAGGAAGAAGTACTTAATGAAATGCAAATATTCTGCATTGCTTGGAACAGAAAACAGGAAGAGGAAACTCAGAGAAGGAGGGGAGCTATGGAAGGAAGGGCCTGTGACATTTCCATGGCTGTCATCTCCAGATCTCACATTTTCACCAAAACCCAGCCCACTCTGCATGGAGCCCTGCAGCGTACCTGCAAATATGTTTGAGCTCCCTTAGAGTACAGTCCTGTCGCCTCTGGTCAGAAGAAGGTGCCACAGAAGAAAGGAAATTGGGCATTGGGTTTGAGAGCTGCTCCTGTAGGACCATGGTCTCTTTGTGGCCCAGGTTTGTCTGCTCAGCTGCGCAGTTATGGATGAAATGCACATTCCTGAAGTTTACAGTCCACTGCTCTCCCTTGAAAGCTCCTTTCCTCTGCCTCTCTCTCAACAGGTGACTGAGTGAGCTCAGTGGGTTTCACCTTGCACAAAGGGGTCAGTAATGCTGAGGGTGAGAGGGTGTAGCGATGGGGCAGGGGCCATAAGGAAGAAAGGGGCTGATGCTAATGGGAGGAGAGACCCACCAGTAATATAAATAGCCAACAGGGAGAGAGAAAACTGGATCAAGATACAGCTTGCTGCCAGAAAGTGAAAGAAACACAGAACAGCTTCAAAAGAGGCATTTTATTGTTGCTTTGGTATGTGCCAAATGTGCGGTGACCTTCAGCAACCTGATGTCCCCGCCCATGGCACTGGGCTTGAACTGGGTGATCTTTGAAGGCCCCTTCCAAGCCAAACCCTATGATCTAGGGTTCAGGAGTCCTTTGCTGATGGTGGGGTAGGACATGTCTCCACTCCAGGAATTACAATGTTGTGGTTTCATCCCACTTGTACCACCAGGCTCCCTGTTGGACAAGCAGGGTGAGGGAGTGAACCACAGCGCTGGCCATCCAGAGCAGAGCCCCGTGGCTGCTCCAGGGGCAGGCGCTGCGGTGTGGCCGGTCACGGGCGTGCACGGGTGGGTGGAGCATGCCCAGGGCCGGGGCTGTGGGAGTGCTTCCCACTTCTCCCTTGATTAAAACCCTCTCAGTGATCTGAAAACAAACTTGCGGTGTTGCAGCACATGGAAATCACCTGACAGCAGTAACTGCACTGAGCCTCTGCTGCCCCAACTGTTTGCAAATCTGGATTTCATGAAGCCTGATCACTTCAGTGAATGACCTCTTGACCCTGGTGTCCATCCATCACACAGAGAAATGTGTTTGCCAACAGGAATATCTACTTGGACAGTCAATGATTTAAGAAGCTTTTCTTCCTACAGAGTTTATTGATTTTTGCTCTTAGTGAGAGCAAAAGACTGTATTGTCAGAGTAGGTGTTCAGCAGTGCTTGCACCCTTTCCTCATGTATACCTTGTTCTATTTCCCTCTGTATGATTGCCATCATCCCTTATTGCCACAGATATGCTTCTTGTCATCTTTGTGCCCTGAAGCATCTCATTTTCTTTTCACTCATGCCTTGATTAATGTCTACATAAGTCCTGCTTTCCTCTACTTTACTGTGGAGTGCTTGCTCTAGAACGTGCTTTTCTGAGAAAACCTTTGGGATTTGAGTTTGGATTTTTTTGGTAATTGTCATTAACTTCCATTTCTCCGTTTGGCAATTCCAGATATTTTATCCTGATGTCTTTATTGGTTTCTTTATTTTTCCAGTTAGCAAGGGGTTTTTTTAGTAGTTGTTAAATCAGCTGATTTAAATGTTTATCTCTACAAGCTGGAAAGTCAATGGATTATACCAGGGCCAAACTGGTAGATGCTCATCACAGAGTGCAATCACGTCTTTCAATTTTCCATCAAATAACTCATTCTACATCCTTTTGAAAACACTGACACATTAGTTTTACCATTTATTACCCCTCTCTACATCCTTAAAAGCAAACAAACAAATAAATAAATCAGGAAAAATTTCTGTGCTTAACCACACATTGAGGAGTTCTATTTCTCAAGAAACAGCTTTGTCCCTTGTCATTCAACTGTTACAGCAGCTGCTTTCCCTGGAAAATCACAGCAAGAAAATATGTGTGGGGTCCTGATGGAATGAGAATGGCCTGGGAGAAGAGCAGGATCTTAAATTTCTTACTGCATCATGATGAGACCAGTCAATTGCCCGCTGAGCATCCACAATCTGCTGCTTGTCAGCAGAGATGACTGTTTGGGAACCATTCAGGAGCTGGAGGAAAGTTACTCCCTCTAAGGGCTGAATACTCAAGGGTCTCAGACATGGGATCTGGGTTAACAGAAAGCACTGCAAGTTCAGGCTCCGTCCACATATCTTTTGTCTCCCAGGGCTGCTCCACCACTGCTACCACTGTTCAGACTTTGGCTCTTCCATAGTAAGTATATGAAGATTTGACAATTTCTTTAAACGCTGAGGAAAGGACTCTCCATGCTTAAAAACCCTAGAAATACCAGGAGAGAATGTCAGCATTCTCTTTTTTTCCCAGCCTAGATCACCTCTCTCTAAAGAGAGGCATTTTGTCATTGATAAATTGATGAAAGCCTGAAACAGCATTGCATGACACACTCACCTTCCCGTTGCAAAGCCAAGTGTGGGAGTTAATTTTTTTTGCCAGCTTCTTGCCATGAGACTGACAACTTAAGGGAATAAAAAGCAGCTACAATCAGCTTCAAAGAAGGTGGGGGTTATTGTTTTGCTACAGGTGACATCATACCCACCTTATTTTGACCCTTTTAGGCCTGTTGCGTTCAATCCCACCGTAGACTGAATATTCTAAATATACTGGGAACCATTTGCTGGATGCAAAGGCAGAGCCACAGCACAGCATTTCTAGTCCAGGGTGCAGGACTGACACCCACAGCCTGCACAGCTGACCTCACCAGCTAAGTGAGGGTGAAGCTCTCTATAGGCATTTGGAAGGATGTTGGTGCTCCACTGAGGGAAAAAATAGTTGTTTATCTCTGGAAGATGAAGAGAGAGAAAACGGAGTGAGGATACGTATTTTAGTGAAGAAAAAGTATTGAGTTTTGGGTAGAAAACTCTCTCAGGATGAGAACACAGGTTGTTCTTTTGAATGATTCCCCAGAGGAAGGCAGCGCCCGCTGGAGTTGTGTCAGTCTGGCTCAGTGCCCCAAGCTGCCCATTCTGCCCGGGGCAGGTGGGAGCTGATGTGGTCACCCCTGCTATGTCCTGCTGTGCCCTCTGCTCTGAGAACAGTTTCAATGAGGACAGACAAGCAAGGGGTTCATTGTGCTGCAAGGCATTTTGGAAGCACAGCGAGCGAGGCTTTAGGACTGAATGCCAGTGCTGGTTCCTGACATGACTATCCTGCTGGAAAGAGAGAAAGAGCAAGGAGGGGCCTCTTCTCCCTGCAAGACCCTCAGCTAGCATGTGCACCTCTGTGTGCCTCCAGATGGCTCATGCAGGGTCCTAGAGCTTCAAGCTGGAGAAGACAGCTAGATTTTATCGCCACCCTTAAAATATCACCCATTTGTGCCCTTATTGGGATGGACTGAAACGTAGCATGTATGCCAGAAAATTGTCTCAGAAAAGCATTGAGACATCTTCATCAAGCACTGCAGACTCCTTATCTTACCTCAGCTGCTTGTTTCAAACCCTCACTATGAACATCTTTTGCCTAACTTGTACTCCAGATATATTTGGCTTCACCTTTTAACCATTCATCCTTTCCCACCAAAATAACGAGCTCATTTGTCTCTGTGAAGAGTTATTCTCTGTAATCAAGACTTTTCAATCTTGTTGATAAGCTAGCTAGACAGAGAATGTTTTCTAAACCTCTGTCTCCCCATTAGGTGCTTTCTGTAGTCTTTGGCCCACTTCTGCAGTTCTCCTCTGCCTCTTTCCCAGTTTTTCAGCATCCTCGGTGGATACTAAGACCGCAGATAGCACTGTTAGTCTTGGCTGCTGCCTCCATCCCAGCATCCCCTGTTTAGCCAGTCAAGGTCTCATTAGCCTGCTGAGTTATTAGAGGACTTGAGTTTTGGTCTTCTTGTTTGGCCTCTAAATCCTTTAGAGAAAAAACAGCACTTAACTGGAGCCGCTTCTGTTTCTTTTTCTGTGGAGTTTAACTCTCTGTTTGGCTTAAAAACAGTGGATTTGTCTGACCAAGCAACAGCTCTCATATCGCTGCCTTCTCTTCATCTTTTAAACATAACATGGATTCTTGTGCCAGCTGCAGATTTTATCAGCCATGATGCAATGTAGCATCTGCACTGCTGATGAGCAGTTTTAGGTCTAGGAACACGTAGTCTCCATACATCCCTACCAGGAACCCCCTTGTTTAATGATGATGGCTTATTGCCCAGTGGTGCTCAGGGAAAGCAGTTCTTCATGTTTGTTTCCTATGTGCTTTATTAAACCTACATAATGCTAATGTTATGCCCTGGAACATCAAGTCAGAGACCTTAGAAAGTCTTTTATATTGCACATATATTGCATAAGTCCACACTTTATACAAGCTAACTTGAAATCTGGGGCAGTAGCAGAATGTTTGTCTCCACTGCGAGCTTCACTCTCACTGTGTTCATTTGGCAGCTGGAGGCAATCTCCAGCCATAATCTCAGAGAGCCCTGCAAGTGCTTATTTACCCTGGCACCCTACCTGCCTCCTCAGCAGCACAATTAAAAAGCCAGTTCAAGAGAGAAAGCCTTTCACATCAATTCCTCGAGAAAGGGATGGCTGTGTTTGAGAGAAACAAATGTAATTTGTTAATCAGCATTTTCCTGGCATTTATACAGACATTTACTCAATAATTCCCTTGTCCACACAGTCGGAGGACCTACCTGTAGGAGATTTTTATTTGGGCCTGGACGGGAGACTTGGTGATCTCCACGGAGTGCTCCCTCCTACCCAAAATCTTAGACAGCACATCATCAAAGGAGACAATCTTGGCCAGGAATGAGTAGCCACCACAGACAGAGATCAAGACGTCATCCCCTCCTGGCACTGCAGAGGTGTCCGGGGCAGTCCCAGCAGACTTTTCATAGTGACAGCCACCTGGACAGATTTAATACAGTAGAAGGGAGGACAAACAGTAACTGTCTCCCTGCAATACAAGGCTAGGAAACAGCAGGGGTCCATAGAAATGCTCTTGAGTAGAAGAAGCTCTCCACCAACCAGGAAACGCTGAGCATTTCCTCTGCGTTCTATGCAGAGCTCAGCAGGCTTTCATTTCAAATGCATCCTGGCCTTTGCATTTTCTAAGACAGTCTTTCTGCATTGTATTGGCTTTCCTGGATCCCAAGCTTAGGAACCCATCTCTCTCCTCGAGCTGCAAGCTCCCTACATACATCCTGCTTCGTGACTGCTTTAGGAGGGCTAGATCCCTGAAAGGTGGATGCTACAGCATCATGGCTTCACACTACCACCACCTTGTGAATCCAGCACTCCGGAGCACTCTGCACCTGCACAGCAACGGTGGGATAGGTCTACACTGACATCTAATTGTCAAGAATTTTATGACTGATTTTCACAATCAAAATTTTTTAAAAACTCAACCCAAATACCATTGATTTAATATTTCAGTACTATTGTGACAGCCACAGGAAAGCTGATGAATATTGTCTCCTCTTGCAGTCAGGAACTCCTTAGGCAAAGATACAGGTTCTGAAAAACTGCTGAACTGCCGTGCTGAAGCTTTAAAGAAAAAAGTGCAGCCTGAGGCATAAAGAAGCCACAGAACATTCCAGTGCAAATTATTAACATCGGGGGTATTTATTAGTGACTGAAAACAGGAGCGTGCAGAGCACTCGGCAGATGGCACAGCCCCAGCCCGGCACTCGTGCAGCTGCCTCCCTGCTGCACTGGGGCAGTGGCTGTTGTGGGGCTGGGGGAGGGCTCCTCCAGCACCCCACTGCTCTTGTGCTTCCTGGCTGTCAGCCATTGCCTTCTGATGATAAAGCAAATTTTAGGAGTCCCTTTGTTTAAAGCGAAAGGTAAGGTTGCAGAACTAACTGGCTTGCTGCAAAGAAACAGCTGAAGTCTACACCTAAGGCATTCCCACTGAGCTGGATGCAAGTTTTCTTGGGGTTCCTTTGAAATCTTCCTCTTTCATAGCAGAATTTCAGACTAATAGTTCTTCCTTTTTCAGCCTCTCCTGCTGCAATAAGGGCTTTTATTCCTCCACATGTGTCTGCAATGTAGCGGCTGTGAGGAGGAATGTGCTCCAGGAGACCAGCAGTCTCCTTTTCCAAAGGACTTTTGGGGGACTCAGCTTGAACTGACTTTCAGAAAGAGAATGTCCAACAAAACCAATTCCTGTGCTGAGAAGTTTCATGCACCCAATGCCATTAGGTATTTTTGAGAAACAGGGTCCCAGCATTTAGGAGAAGACAAGGGCAAGGCTCAGCTCTTCCTCCTGTGTGACCATCGCCCCACCCAGCTCCGTGCTCACCCCCGGCCTGCATGGCTGTGTTGGAGGATGATCCCATTGCCCCGTAAGCCAGGGCTTCTTCCCACATTGCTGTGCCTCTGCTGTACTGGCTGGTTACCAGCCCAGCTGTGCTGGGGTGACCTTTTTTGCCCTGCACTGTGGAAGCTGTTCCACTCCTTATAAATATCTCAAAGTTCACTGCATGAGGGGACTGCAACCAGGGCTTCCTCTCTCTGATGCAAGGAGTAGATACAGCTGCTTTGAGTTAGACTCTTTTGTCTGCCTCCACTGGCTGTGACAAAGAATGATATTTTCCTTCCCCCTTCTGCACACAGGTGCTACTTGGGTTATAGTTTCTCTGAATGCTTTATGTTGCAATTTTACCTTTGAAATATGCACCTTTTAGAAGCCACTCTAAATTCTGATTGTATCTCTGTTTCTCCTGAGGACATGAGCAAACATACTACTTGTGTCCAAATTACAGAGTTAGCTACCCAGGTGCAACACACATGCCGAGTGGGATGAATAGTGGGAAGAGGAGCAGGGCAGCAGTGCACAGCCATTGCTGTATATTTTACTCCTTGAGCTGTTAGTATATTAAGTTGCTGCTTGCAGAGAGCGGGAATGGCCCTGGAAAAAAATGCAGGGAGGGAGCTGGAGTAGCTGTGTCACACCAGCTGGCTTGTGCCAACTCCTTAGACTCAGCACTCATTCCTGGCCATGCCAGCCTGCAATTTGGGCACAGCTGTAGCTGCTCGTATCAGGGTTGAATCTGGGTGACTGCTTGTCTTTGAATGTTTCTCATGATTGCCTACCACATTTGCTAATGATAAGTGCTCAGTGAGGGGGAATTTACAGGCATGACAAAGCAGAGAAGGAGCTTGGCTGTGGCCAGAGAGAGGTGCTCTTCTCTTGGTTTCTGGTTCCCTCGGTCCTATGCAGCAAGAGGCTGGTGCTGAGCAGTGCTGGCAGCTCCTTCTGCCAGAAAAAGCAGAAAGAAGCTGGAGGTTCTCCAAAATACAAAACACTGGAAGGATGTTCAAAGAACCTGTGCTCGAATGGCACAGGGAAGACACTTGCCCTGTGCAGAGGTACCCTCCGTGGGCTGTGCCATGCAGAAGAGAAGGACAGCAACAGCAGTGTCAGCTTGAAGGCATCTGTTCTCATGGGGTGAAAATGCCCTCGATGTTAATGACAAGGGCCCTGGTATTACAGTTACCCATGAGATTTATCCAACATGCATCTTTAAGACTTTATCTTGATCCTTCATGGCTGTGATTTCCAGTTTATACTAGTTGGAGATCTGAATCTGACACCTTATCTAGTGTGCTGCATACTGATGGTTAGAAAACCTAATTTGTCCTAGAATAGCCTGGTTTTGCAAGAGGACATTGCACTACGAGTCTTTCCTTGTATAAGAATTTTGCTTGAGAAACTGATTACTCATGGTTCCTATCAGATCTGAATTGCAGATATCTGCAGGAATGTAGCACTGGGATGTTTTAGACTGAAATCACTCTGCTATCTGTTCTACTACAGCTCTCTTCTAAAGTAGGCTTTCTGTTATTAATTACTTTATAGATTTGTAAAGCAGGACATAGAAACATTATATACCCGGTGAGTGCTTTAAAATTAATTTGTTCTTGAGCGTGTCCATGTAGGAATGAATTTGACATAAGCCTTTCAATTTTGTGCTTGACTACAGAAAGTGCAGACAGTACTAAACTGTAAATCAACTGCCACACTTCCTGAAATAACTACTCAGCTATGAAAAGAGAGTCTGCCCAATATTCAAAGAAGATTTAGATACAAAAATAATAATATGTACAAGAGAGCTGCCATACTACCTTGGGACTTTGGAATCTAAACCAGTGGGATTAGTAAGGTAACACCAATGTGAAGATCCTTCAAGTTAGGGCTGTTTGACAGAAAGACCAGGAAATGGAAGGAAGTTATTGTCTTGACCACCACATTTCTTGAGCTGAATGATTCACAAGGATTAACCAGCAGCCCTCCTATGTGCACAGGTAGAGATCACATGGGCTGCATGGGCTACCACAAAAAGTGGGATTTTCAGTGTTCATGATTGATGCTCAGAAGGGGTGAGCAGCATTTGGAAACAGCATTTTTCATTCTTTTATGAATTAAAAAATGCCATTTTGGATCATAACAATTCTTTATGAATTTGTGTCAAATTCAGCAATAGTGGCTCCAGCCCTCCCTTGCCTGGGACACAGGAGCCCCCACTCCCCTCCTCCAGGGCAGCTGCTGCTCATCCATCACATTGACAGGAAGTTCTTGGGAATGTGTCTGAAACCCGTTCTTCCAGTGTGATCTAACTCGATGTAAATGGCTGCACTGGCCTTTGCCACCAAGCTAAAACCTGATGATGCTGTGTCTCAACCAGAGGTTGTACCAGGCACAAAACTCACTCAAATACATGCTCTGCTCTGCTCAACTGCTGAGCATTTGTACAGTTGCAATGAGAAGTACAATAGTCACAACAGGAGAGCTGGAGAACATCTTATTTCAGGTGACCTCTGACTGGAGCTAGAGAACATCTCGAGTAAAAGAAGGGCTTTGGCTCAAATCTCTGCATGTAGCAGAGTGGGTTTTGACCTCAGTGAACGTCTTCCTTTGAACACCAGGTCAGGCAAGAATAGCTGCCATGCCTTGTTCTTCCACTTTGTGACGCCAGGCTTTTTTCCTCTGCTTTTATACCATGTCCCTCAAATCGTGTGTTTTGCTGATTTGAAATTAATTTTTCCAGAATGGCATTTCAAAAGGTTGACAGAAATCTTTTTTTTTCAGTTTCTGCTACTGAACAAAAAAATCAATGATTCTGACAGCTGCCGTGGTGAGAACCTTCAGCTCACGCTGCCTTACTGAGAGTCTAGGGAGACCCAAAACAAAAGCAGCAACCTAAAAGGGAGAGAAAGTAAAAGAGACCTCACCTAACTGCCATGGATATAGGATATGGAAATTGCTGTTGACTGTAGTGGTTCAGCAAAGAAATCTTTGTCCTTTATACTACAGGAAAGTTTACTATATAAGACATACACCTCAGAAGCCAACCCAAACCCTCTGATAGGTGAAATAACTTCAGGAATGGACTTTTAAAAATCATGCACTGATGGTAGTAACATAAAGGGATGAATACTGAAGGTGCAATGAAGAAGGTTAAGCCCAAACTTTGTTGCTTCTCTGGGAAAACAGTGGAAATAAGCTTCAGCTGGGAAAACACATAAGAAAAATGGTTTTTATTTTCAATGGGGTGTTAAATGCTGTGTTTTTACAATAACAGGCACAACAGGATGCTTTTAAACAGCTTAGGTAAATGAGGTTCCAGCACCCCTGCGTTGCGTGACTTAGATACAATCATTGATATGTTTTGCACACAAAAGAGCTACTGAAATGAAAATATTTTTTAATACTAATACCCAGTTCCTACCAAAAAGCCCCAAATGCTTTTGATATGGGCAAGTATTAATATAACTACTAGATCTTCTAGTAGAAAACTAATATTTGCACTACTATTAATAGCTGCCTGCATAAAATTTGTTGCTGGGTTTTTAGGTGTTTCTTTTCTCAAAATTCAATGAGGAAAACTTTTCTCCAAATGTTTTTATTAAAAAAATATGAGAGAACTACTTCTCAGCTCAGCCTTGCTATTAGCTCTCCCCAGGATGCTCTGGGCTCTGGGCAGGCGCTCCGAGCCTCATTGCCCAGTGCTTTGCTGACAGCAGGGCACTGCAGAAACCAAGTCAGGGCTCTCTCTACTTCTCTTGCTCACCCCTTTCCCGGGCAGCATGTGAGAAGGAGGAAAATGCCTTCTCCTCCTCCTTGCAGGCTCCAGCAATGAAGGTGGGTGTGGCTCTAGAGTCCAGGTCTCCATCCAGCAAAGCTTTTAAGCACACAAGTAATCCATCGCCATTTGGAAAAGTGCAACTGTAGCTCCATGTTGCCAAGCAAGACCCAGGAGCACACGCCAACTAAGGGACTTTGGCAAGTGCTTTGGTGAGCAGGGATGGGCAGCTGGGAGGGGAGCAGGAAAAAGCAACAGCGAAAAGGAGCAGGGAGGGCAGCTGCAGTGCTATTGGAGTAGTGGGAGCAAGGAGAGCTGAGTCAGGCCATGACTCAGAAAAGGCCACTCCAATTCCAGTGCCTTTGGTGACTCTGGTGTCACCTTTTCCAAGTCACTTCACTGTGCCATTAGAGTTTGGAGCAGCAACCTCTTTCACAACAGCCTTCTGAGATTGACGCAAAAAAAGGGCACATTGTGAAAGCCAAGTGTTAATGAGGACATCTTTTGTGAAATTACCTGGTTTCAGAGGTAATTTCCATCATCTCTCTGGAACTTGCTTGAAGTTCTTGATTCTGATCTTGGGGACACATCTGTGACCTGACATCTGCCACTGCTTCACACTCTTTTAAGGATCCCATTAGGTCAGGCACAAGGAAAGAGACACGAGTCAGGACAAAGTGCTCACACTAATTCTCCAAACACCATGGGCAGATTTAAGAGCAGCCCAGTGAAGGTAACTCACAGCCCATGTGTTTGTGGAAGGCTATGCCTGCCACGTTCATGGGATCCAGCATCAATGCTGGATCCCATGAATGTGGGAAAAGAGCAGCTTTCAGGCAAGTTAATTTCAAGAATGGAAACAAGGGAGTGTCTGGGAAGGAGGGTGAGATTTTGGTTGCTGGGAGAAAGAAATTAAGACAGTAAATAGGCAGCCAGAGCAGCTGGAGGAGCCCCTTTTCAAGAGGCTCTTGGTACTGCCTGGGGCCAAGTCCCAGCTCAGCTCAAGAGCAGGGCACAAATCCAGATGTTCATGTTGTCCCAGATTACATGCTCAGAGTACTCCCCAATATGCCATGACTTCCTCTTACCTTCGGCACGTGGGCCGTTAATTTACTGGAACGTTTGAAGCACAGGAAGAAAATGTCTCTGATGAGCTCAAATTGGAAGCCCTTCTTCGATGAAAGGCTTCACAGGAAATTTTCATTTTGGAGAAGTACATACCAAAAAGGGGCTAACGACTGTATTGTTCAAGACAAATGTAAGAGTTGCTGTCACCTAAAATAAGCAGCTAGTGCACTTTGATGTACAGCAGAAACTTGTTGGATGTTACAAAAATAGCCCCTTGTATTAGTCTGGCAGGTCCAGCCCCCCCAGAGGTGCACAAAGCCTTAGCACAAGCAAAGCTTTCTGATGCCTTGCTGAGTCACTCCATCATCAGCTCCTGACAGAAAGCTGCCTTCTAAATGTGCCCTGTATGCTTCACCAATTGCTGTGATGTATAAAATATGGCATGTGAGGATGATACAGGTTACAGAGGCTGGACAGTGATGTTTAATTATAAGCTACAAAACCTCAGCATCATAAAGACTGTTTCTGGTAGCGATCTGACAAGGCTTCTTATATCTTACTGCAAGATGTCTGTGGCTTTAACTCATTTAACTCATTCATTAACTTCAATTCTCCCTCAAGAATAGAAGAATTTCATCTTAAGAAACAAATTTAAAACATACTTTTTATACTAAATATGCTTAACCGAAAGCTTTCTCCCTATTATTTCATAAACACCTTGCGACTACAGAGGCTCAGCTACCTTAGTGAAGATGAATTGCATGTGACCCTGGGAATACAGCCTTTGCAGTAGTTATTCTTCCTTTCCATTGTGTTTGGCTTTTTGTAAATAATCTGGGTGTTTAATCAGTGGAGGCTAATTAAGAAGGAAGAACATGCTTTACTGTAATATTAAAACCTGTTCATTACCACAGGCAAGATGTCATCAATATTTGTAGCTGAAAATTACTACTTGCGATATACATCATGCAGAATTTTACTGTAACCATTAAAAAAAAGCTAAAAGAATATTTTATTACTGGGTACAAACAGCCCTATTCAGATTTAAAACTATGTAACCAAATGCATAATTCATCAATGTATATGATATTTTGGAAGAAAGGCATTATAATGAACTTGATTATTTTGAGGATCCCAAAAGACAGAAAAATCTCTTTACTTCCAGAGCAAGTCTGCTCTAGACATCTAAATGAGACCAGTCAAGTGTTAATATCAGTTATTTCTCTGCAAATATCCACTTTCTTTATTTTCTTTAACGGATTTCCCTAAAAGTCACAGTGGTAACAAAACAGTTACCACTGCCCCAAACAGCTGATTTATATGCCAAATAGCATGGTGGAGTAAATGCCACTTGGGACCAGTTCTATCAACTTTGTTTGTACAAACAATCCCATTGATTTAAATGGAATCAATCAAGTCAGCAGGATTCAGTCAGGCAATGTCCACATTAGCAACAGGAGCAGCACTGTGGGAGGAAACAGCTTGTGCTGGGGGCCCAGAATCCGTGCCAGCGGCACGGTGGAGAGACGATGTTATTCCAGCCAAGCTCCTGCTTGGCCCCGCAGTTGCCCATTAGCAGCTGGAACAAGCACAGGAACTGGGAAATTCACTTCAGAACCATTCTCCCAATCCCAGCTGAAGCAAGGATGTGGGCACATCCGCAGCTGGCCACAAAGCCTGCCAGTATCTGCACATGCATCATCATGGTTTAGCAGAGAAAAGACAGGGAGGGGATCAGTCTTTGCAGTTCACCACCAAGAGCTGGGTCATTCCCATGGCTGGACTTGCTCAGGAGACAGACGTGCTCTATATTCTTAAGCTGCTTAGAAACCTATATTGTGTGTGTATTTGGAGGTACAGACTGGTGCAGAAAGAAAGGCTCAGTGAAAGGAACATCCTTCAATGAAAGATGCCAAGGAGGAACTCAAGGAAGGACAAAAGTTTTACCTCCAATCAAAGGAAAACATTGTTCATTAGCAATTTAAGGGCCAGAAATCATTCCTACTCTGGCTACATGAGACTTAGGTATGTGTGGAGGGGAAACAGTCATTGAATTAACTCAGAGGATGACAGAAGAGGCTCCAGGGGAGAGGAGATGTTGCCCAGGACAACAAACCTGTGCAGATCCCCCAGGACACTTGAGCCATGAGATGGACTCTACTTACATATGTTTTATGTTAACTGGGTGATAACCAAGCCTTCATCTCCATGGGGATGGTGAACTTTCACCAAGGCCCTTGGGACAGGAGTAAGTGCCCAAATTCCTCTGAGTCTTCTCAATGGCATTGAAGGGAAGGGAAGGGAAGGGAAGGGAAAGGAAGGGACTGCACATCCCAGACTGTGTGTGCTGCAGGGCTGCACAGGCACGGACATCCTTGGGTGATGCCAGGGAAAGCTCAAGTGTCTGGGGAAAGGGAGAGCATGAGGTGCATGGGAACCTTCCTCAGTGCTTGAATGAAGAACTGGTTTGCCGAGCGTATTTCCCAAGTGTATCCAATTGCTGTAATGCTTCTGAATTGTAACGGCTGCCACCTGAGCTGCACAAAACAGCATCAGTGCCACTTAAGCAGGATGTGCCAGAGGAGGCAGGGAGCCAAGCATGATTACATCGCTACAAATTCCTGATTGTTTGCTCTCACAGTGCAGAAGGATCAAAATAAAGTAGGAATATAGGAAAATGATATCACTATTACTTGCTTAATAAGCTACTTTACCTCATTTTTCCCCAGCATTATAAATGAGACAGCTGCCTTGCTTTGTGTCTCAGTACTCATCCAGTGTATCCTTTAGCATCTCTATTTGTTCTAGTTCTCATTGCTGAAACAATGGTAGAGATAAGCCAATGAAGGCACTCCAGGACCAGTGTACAAACAGTCACAGCTTCCAAGAAAGACAGAAATCAAATTCTTTTTCCAAAAAAGAGTGCATACACACATACACAGATTTTTTTTTTCCTTACTGCCTACTGTGAATCTTCAGAAAAGTCAATATATTGATTATTTTCAGCAGGGACATGCCAATCACATAATAAATGTATTTAGATATTTCCAGCTACTGTATGTAATTTCTCTGCTGTATTTTGCAGTTCTTGTACATTAGGCCCAGCTAGAAAATACAACTCTGGTGGTAGTTTGGCTCTTTGTGATTTATATGTTAAACCCACAGTAAAGTCCTTACACTCTTTTCTAAAACAGTTTTCAAGTGAGAGTGGAACCATTGGTCAGTGTTCTTAGTTAAGAAATTACTGTTTTGAAGTAGTGTCTCAAATTCTATCTATTTTAGGATCTCCTTTTAGGCTCCCCTTGAACAGCAGAAGTTCAGGGCAATTGATTACTCTGCCACTCTCTCAGGAGATAATTGTTTCCTCCATCTTGTTACGGATTTTTAGCTGTTCAGTAGTGTCACGTGTAGATGTGCAAGTATTTTTTTTCTGGATACAAATCCTCTAGCTTCCAGATGACTTAGTATCTGTCTTATCAGACATGAAAGGTTGATGCACTGGGCAAAGTACTGTAAATTCACAATAAATTACAGGAGTAATTACAGATGACCATAGATAGGTCGAGATCCAAAGTACTGCTAGGTTCCCCTGGTCTTTCTCAAGGTAGCATGGGCACAAGATCGCACCAGAAAAGGCTTCTGCGAGTGCATAATTAAAAGCACAGTGCGTGTCTAACCTCAAATTCTAAGCCAATAGGAAAGTTTGTGCATGAAAGGATTTGGTAGGCTGGGTCTTTCAAACGGTGCCTATGATTTTGGAAGTATACTCAAAAATGAGGAGCAATGTATCAACAAGATCTTAATGTATGGTTTTTATTTCATTCCTGTGATTTCTCACCTAGAAGAAACACTTCTGCAGATCTGTCCATATTGAGATGATAACTGATACAGCTTTATCTTTGGTCTAATTCATTGGAATGATTTGTAGGTGTTTGGGTTTTAATTTTGCATTTTTATTCAAATATTTTTGAAGCAGCCTGATTAACACAGTGTTTAAAATTGCTCACTGATCAAAAGGTATTACTGGGTGTTTTGATTCTGACGTGCAAAAACATGCCTCTTACCGACACCAAACTTCTTCACCTGTTTATGTGTTTATTTATGTTCTGTCACTATTTCCTTCCTTGTTAATCCCAGTTTTCTTCATCTACCTCCTTAGTAATCCATTGAATCACTTGTCTGGCTTTCAGAAAGTTCCCTGCCTGGATAAGTTGAGACAGAAGCCTGAACCATTCACACTCTGCACACTACAGCCCATAATGAGACTGTTTACAAATTGTGCAAGACCTCACTTGATTATACCTCAGCTGTTCTGTTTTTCCCTCCCTACCTCACAGATGATGGAAATGCTTAAAACAAGTTGAGGCAGTGTGACACAGACTAATGGAAGTATGAGCATGGCATCCAGGGGACAAGCTGTGCAATGTTTGTGTGCTTCTGCCAAAATGCATTGCGTGGCTTTCTGCTGTTGTCTCGTGTTTCTGATGTTAGGCAGCATGTTCAGCAACATGTAAGCATTTCATCTGATATTTATATTCCAGCTTAGCTTTGGGTTTGTGTAGTCTAAATATTCTGCCTTTTTGTGGCAGCTGCCAGTGGCAAATCTGCAGGCTGTGCCTGTCGTTCCTAAGTGACCTCCCGAAGTACCTGCTAGGATCAGGATCCCACTGGATGTGAGTGTTTAGAAATCCACGGTACAAGTGTTGAAGTGTGCAGTTCAAATGGGTCAGGAGCAGAATCGACCCTTCTGTGCTTGCTGGGGGAAAGCAGCCACTCCCCCTTTGCCTTCTCTGGAAGCCAAGCCTGCTCCTGGTGCCGCTGGCTGATGAGGACGGCTCTGCTACCGCCAATGCTTTGTGACTCCTCTGTTGTCAAACTTTTGCTTCGTGTGACAGATGACACATCGGAATTATGAATGTTGTTTTCACAGTCTCTGTTAGAAAAAGACTACTATGGGCAAATAGGATGTTTTCCTGTGTCTATATAGCTCTTTTAATCTTAGTGTAAGTAAAGCTTATGAAGGTGAGACCAATCACAGCAGCTTGAAACGTACTTACCCACATGGGTCTTGTGGTGCTGCCTGCTATGGAGAAGCAGAATTCAGTTATTCCCTTCCTGGGTTTCTTTTCTCACAGGATTTTCACTCATATTTTAAGCATGCTGGTGGGTTTTTTTTTTCATGAGGTTGGTCAAATATTGACCAGGTTGCCCAGCAAGGGAGTGTCATCTCCATCCTTGGAGATCCTCAGAACTTGACTGGAAATGACCCTGAGTAAGCTGCTCTGTTTGGACCTTCTTTGAGAAGGGAGTTGGAATACATGACCTTCAGAAGTCCCTTCCTACTTAGAGCTGTCAATGATTCTATAGTTTCATGACTGTACAGGTGGGGAGCAGAGTAAAACCACCAAAAGAAATGATCTTTAAGCAAACTGCCAATAAACAAATACAGGGAATTAGATAACTTTTCTAACTACCAAGGTACCAGTGTGGCACTGCTTGTCTTAGAGACTGAATACTGATGTGGATGGCAGCCACGTAAATTGATTTGTGAACCTGGGCAGCATTTAAAAAAAATAAACAACTCCTTTTTTTTAATCCAAAACTGCTCTTGTATGTAGGAAATTCTCCTGACTTCTAACAGACCAGCACTAGGTGGTCAAAAACCCCACCCAAATCAGTCAACCACCATAAACATCTTCCCAGTACCTGCTATTGACCCAAAAGGGATGGAAGGTAAAAATCAAGTAGTTCACACATGAAGCAGCATAAACTCATTTAAGGGCCCACATCAGGCAGGTTTTTAAATCTGTGGTTAGTCCAACCAGTGTCAGCTGGAAAATGCACATCCTCAGGGGCCAGATGCAGTCAGGAGTCCCTGTTAAGTGGTGTCTCAGTGAAGCCCATGCTCATTCTCTGCTTTTGTTGGCTCACAACCACACTCGCACCTCAAAGCCTGTGGAAGGGTTTGTTACCCGGATGTGCTCTCGTATCACCATCTTCATATGCTCCTTGAGTTTACCTCTATCCCACGTGATTGCAGTCATGGCACTTTTGCTGCAACAGAAATCACCAAAACAGGGTTTCTCTGTCTTATTTTGTTTAGCATCATGGTGATGGTGCAATGTAAAAGCCCTTTGTAAATACAGAAACAAAAAGTTTCATCACAAGACATCGCAACCCTGTCAGGGCAGCTCAGTGAATATGAACCCTTTGTATACAGTCAGAAGGAGAGATGTACCAGGATGTACATCATTAAATGTTGGCTCTGTAAGAATAGCATGTTTTATCTTTTTAAATGTTACCACTTTCCCATCCCACTCCATTGTAACTTGTCAATTCTAATTTCTTTTTAAGTGAAGAAACTGTAAAGAAAACTGTTGAAATACCTGATTTTCTGTAAAAAGTAATAACAACAATAATTTTTCTTATTTCAAAGTATGCTTGGTATTAAAGTACTGTAAGAGACGGTCTGAAAATCCCTCATCTGCCTCACGATCATCGCCGAAGACGGAGACTGAACACAGCAGTCCTGGCCTGGCTGAGGTGGAATGTCTGCCAAGTGTTGCCTACGGGTGTGCCCACTGGGAACTGGTACGCATTCCTGAGGAAAATCAGTGCAGGTTGGAATGGACTGTGCTGTTCTTGCTGCCCAGGCGGGAAGGACTGCGCTGAATGACCTGTCCTGTACACCTCTCCGGTACACCTGTCTTGTACGTCTGTCCTGTACCTGCTTCCCAAAGCAACGGACCCCATAACAACGGCTGTAGATTTCCCAACCTCTTGGCCAGTTGCCCCTCGCTTCTGAAAAGGACTAGAAAGGGACTTTCTGAAATAACCGAGTCGGAGATCTCCCCGCGGAAAGAAGACAAATCTATTGGCGGAAGACCACGAGGACTTCGTCTCATCCATTGGTAGCTATTGCCCGTCTTTTTCCCCCTCTCTACTTTGTTTTTCTCTCTCTCTCTCTCTCTCTTACTCTCTTCTATTGCATTACTGTGTTGTGGGCACTTAATAAAGGTGCACTGTTTTGATTAAAACTGAAATCTCTTGTGTCCTTTTGCACTCTGAGATCGATAAACGAACCATCACGACCCCCGCTTGCATTAGCGGATTGTGACAAGTACCTAATAAAGATCAACAATGTATTACTGCAGGCT